>NC_133666.1:437411904-437431904 GCF_037893015.1 Macrotis lagotis
ATTTTAAATTTATTGTGGTGCTGGAGTTGTTTTTCTAAACCTAGCTTCTGCCATACTGCTTTCCAATTTTCCCAGAAAATCTTGTCAAAAGGAAGCTCTTTCCTGTGTAATATAAATTTTCAGTTTTATTAAATGCTGGATTCTTAAGTCGAAAAATTTCTGATTCTTTCTTGTCTAGTGAGTTTCATTGATCTTTCTATTTTCAAGCCAGTAATAATGATGATGATGATGATATAACAACTAATATTTATATCATGTACTAATATTTACAGAGAGTTAAGGGAGGGAGAAAAATGTAAAACTCAAAAACATAAAAATGATGGTTGAAAATTATTGTTGCCTATAGTTAAATAAATAAATATTTAAATAAAAACCACCATCCATATTTTATTTCATTTGATCAGTACAAAAAAGGTTTGTTAAATGTTGCTTTAAAAATAGTTTGAGATCTAGAAGTGTTAATTTTTTTTTTTTACATTTTGCCTTTTATGTTCTTTCAAATGAATTTTATTATTTTTATCTTGTCTTATAAAGTATTCTCCTGGCAGTTTCAAATGATATAGAACTAAACTTATAAATTAATTTCAGTAGTATTGTCAATTTTTTATCATATTTGCATAGTCTAACCATGCTTACTGAATATTCTTCTAATTATTTGTATCTTTTTTTTAAATTTAAGGAATATTTTATAATTGTATTCATAGAAGTATTAAGTGTATTTTGCTAGATTGGTTGCTATAGATTTATTCATCTTATAGTTATTTTGAATGATATTCCCCCTTCTATTATTCCCTCCTTGATTTAGTTTTGCCTATATAAAATTATATCTTTTTTTGGCTATTTATTTTGTAAAGTTAATTTCATGAAATGACAATTATCACAATTAAATATATTCTTCTCTGTCCTTGATAGAGAATTTCCATCCTTGACCAAGATGCTGTTTTCCTATATTTTAAGCATAAATCACAAATATTCCATTCTCATATATATATATATATATATATATATATATATATATATATATATATATATATATATATATATATATATACCATTTTCTTCCTTGTTATAATTGTTTTGTGTAAAAACAATGGTAGTTGCATTGTATATGCTTATGTATGCATTTTGGTATGCAAATTTCTTCTTTTAATTACTTTTCAAAAAATCTTTTTAAAGTTACTAACATGGAATATCATTACAATGAAAACCATAGTAAGTCTCCAAAATTTATGGATCTATCCTCTTTCACATACATCAGATAAACAATTTATATTTAGATCATAGTATCATAGAAATGTAAATTTAGGACTGGAAGGGACCTTAGGGGCCACTTGTTCAGTCTTCATATTTTATGAATGGAAAAATTGAGGCCCAGAATGATAAGGGACTAGAATTTCTAAAATCATGAAAGTAGTAAGTGGTAAAACTAGGATTTATATCATTATTTTAGTGACTAGGAAAGGCTTCAAATAAAAAGTGACGGGCAGAATTTTGAAGAAAAGTAGAGATTCTAAGAGATAGAGGTAATGGACTTCATTCTGAGATAGAGAATATCCAGTGCAGAGATATAGAATGGGAGATAGAGAGATACACACAAAGAACATCATGATTCCTGACTTGTCTGACCTATAGAGTATGAGAAGCAGATTTAAGTTTGTAAAGGTAGTTTAGGACCATGTTGTGAAGGTCTTTAAAATCTATAGGGTGGAAAGCCTAAATCCAACACTCTTTTGTACTTACCATGTTATCACTTTCATATTTAAGGTCAAATTGCTAATGGCACTATAACTATAAATATGACTAGAAAGATGACTTTGTCTCATTGTCTGTCAGAACCCCCCCCAAAAAAAAAAACTGATGAGAGATCATTTTACCATTTTTTTCCTATAGGAGATCAAAATCTATGGGACACTTAAATAGTTAAACAACTAAAAAGAAATTCAAAATAATCACTCAAAACAATTTTGTGTGGTTCAACTCTTCTAAGGTTATCATGCTTTATTGCTCATTATCCTAACCTCACCTAGACCACTGGATTTAAACAGTAATAATGCCAAGAAGTGAGGCAGAGAAAGCTAAAAAACTCTTGAGATGTGGCCCCCATTATTTCTGTTCATTCACTATTTTTTGTCTCTGACAATAGCAATATCAGGCAAGTACAGATGAAAAGTCTCTGTCATAAAGAACTCCCTTTATTGCCTATTTCTTAATTCTCAAGTGTTATAAAATACATAACACCAGTGATAACCTAGGGAAGGATTTATGATCAAGTCCACACAAAAGGAAAAATTCTGGTGTATATAAATCATTATCAATTTCTTATTTTGTAGTATAAATAGGGGTTGCCTTCTTTCACCTACAGTATACAAACAAAATATAGACCTTGCTAGAAATCTGCTAAAATTTACAATCTAAAGTCTTTATCTCTTCTATACACAGAGAAATTCACAGATATAAAACTGCAGTAATGTTTATTTTCAAGCTACTAGAATTCTCATTCTCACATGTCAGATGTTTATAGAATTCTTGGAGTGTAAAAAAAAAAATTTAAAAGGACCAACTGACAAAAGCTGATTCCTCAGAGAATACTTTTCATTTACTAAACCTCATCTAAAATGAGACTGGCTCATAGAACAAATAGACATTTGTATAATAGGATGTGTGACAGGAATGATTCTCTTTATTGTCTTAATGAGACCTCTTCTAGCTCTCCTTCTTCTAGCTCTCCTTCTATGAAAAAATGTCTCTTCTTTTAGTGGTCATTCGATCATCAACAAAATAGACAATTTTGATGAGAAATAGGTAAATAAATTATGATGTGTAAATACAATCAATTAAGAAACATTTTTTAAGTGCCTGTATTCGAATGCTATTTTTCTACAGGAAATGATGAATATGAAGTATGTGATGATTTGAATGAACTGATTCAGAATGGATTAGGTAGAAACAGGAAAATAATATATCATCAAAACACAATATTATTGGGAAAAAAGAAAAGAATTAAATGAAACACTGTGCAATTATATAGATTAAACATGGTCATTGGAAAGATTAGAAAATATATTTCCCTTCCTTCTATGGAGAATAGGGAACTAAAGATGTGGATCATTAGATTACTGTCTAGTTTGATTACCATGTTCATTTCTCTTACTGAATTTTTTACCCCCTTTGCTTTTTTACAAGGGTATATATTAGACTAGGGGAAGAGGAAAAGATAAAATTAGAAATGAAAGTATATATATATATATATATATATATATATATATAATTTATATATATATAGCTAAGTTAAGATAGCAAAGAGCTAGTGACTTTGCCTCAGTTCCACCCAAACCTCTTCCATAACAACTTAGAAATGAACCAAATTAAATTTTGAGTAGGAACCAAGGGAAAAAAGTACATTGCCCATTTTATTTTCAGCCCAGGATAGCTTAGGAAGACAGACTAAGAGGTCTGAACACGGGGATAGGAATTGACTAGGAGCAAAGAGCATGAATGAATGTAGTACTGGGCAGTGGTATCCCAAGTACTTAGGGATGGTAAAGTGAATGAACACCTGGACAGAAGGAGGTCTCAGAAGATCCCCATTCTAGCATTAGAAGCCAGAATAGGTGTTATCTAGCAGCTCTGTCACACAATAGGCAGATCTGAGTTATAGCTACAGAGCAGGGAGGAGTGGTCCTGATTGTGAGAGAACAGAGGCTGTACTTGGAGAGGTACTAAAGTACAAACCAAAAGGGCAGTGACCAAACCTCTTCCTTCATCACATCGCATTAGGAACATTGACAAAATAAACTGAAAACTGAGCTGTGAAAATAGCAGAAACATATAAAAGACAAAAGTTTGGGGCAGTCACCTTCTCATCTAACAGAGATGAGCAGAATCCAACTCTAAGGTAAAATTCAAATTCAAGAAGTAGACTAAAAAAATTATCTGACCATAAAAGAAAAAATACTTTAGAGACTGGGAATCTGAAGACACAAAATCAGACAATGACTTGAAAATATCTATTAAAAAAAGCTTTAAAGAAAAATATATATTTGACATAAGCCCCGCAACAATTGCTAGAAGAGTTTTTTTTAAGGGGATTAAAAAAAGAGCAAAAAAAATTTAAAAACCAAAAGTAAAGGGAAAATTGAGCTAAGAAATGACAGGTATGCAAAAAAAAATAGTAGAAAAAGTAATAAGCTCAGGAGGACCAGAGTTCAAATCCAGTCTCAGACATTTAATAATTACATAGCTGTGTGATCTTGGGCAAGACACTTAACCCCATCGCCTTGCCAAAAAAAAAAAATAAGTAGTTTGGTAAAAGAGGCACAAAATTATTGAAGAAAATAACTTTTTGAAATCAAAATCAGTCAACAGTAAAAAAAAGACATAAAACATCACTAAAGAATAATTCTTTAAAAATTAGAATTGGTAAATGGAAGCTAATGAATCCATGTGACATCAAGAAACACTAAAACAAAGTCAAAAGACAGAAAAAATAGAAAATGTGAAATAGTTCAGAGGAAAAAGAAATGACCTAGAAAATAGATTGAGATATGATTTAAGAATCATCATGCTACCTGAAAAATACAATAAAAAGAGCCTATACATTATATTTCAAGAAATTATAAAGGAAAATAGCCCACATGTCTTAGAACTAGAAGATAAAGTAGAAACTATAAGAATCCACTGCTGATTTCCTAAAAGAAATTCTAAAAAAAACTCACAGAAAAATTATATTGAAAATCTAGAATTCTCAGGTAAGAAAGAAAATGCTGCAAACATCTTGAAAGAAATAATTCAAATGCCATGGAGTCACACTCAGAATTATATAAGATTTAACAGCTACTACTCTAAATGAGTGAATGATTTAGAAGATTATTTTCCAGAAGGCAAAAGAAGCAGGATTACAATCAAGAATGACTTACCCAACAAAACAATATAATCCTAAAATAGGTAGGATTTTTAAAAAAGGGAGAGATTATATGGAATGCTCATGGAGAACTAACACCTCTGATATGAGGGCTTGTTGATCCCTTTTCAGAACTATTCATCTACCTTCTGTGCATGTGACCACACTCCAGTAAAGCACTTTGACAGATGAATTAAACCAAAATGAGAATAATTGGTAGTCCTCAAAACCCTGGTAAGTGAAGACTTCCTTAGCTGAAATGGGTAGATGAGAACAATTTGTTCCAATGGTCATGAAGAAAATTAAAACATGTTCTGTGGAGTATTTAGATTTTAGTCAGGTATGGAAACATACCCAGGTCTTTCACTGCATCCTGGTCCACTGCCAGTCATCCTGACTTTGTCCTGCCACTGTACATTGAAGATTCTGCAAGAGAAAGTGAGGTTGATGACTTTGTGAAACTCCATTTCAGTTCCATTCATACATGAATCAAGACATCACTCTGATAGCAATGGTCTTCTTTGAAAATGAATGACCACAGCAACATAATACTACAAGAGGAAAATAAATGAAAGAGGACTCTTAAGCATAAAATTAATTAAATATCAGTGCTAGACACTGTGTA
The DNA here is from genome assembly GCF_037893015.1 of Macrotis lagotis. Taxonomy (NCBI): domain Eukaryota; kingdom Metazoa; phylum Chordata; class Mammalia; order Peramelemorphia; family Peramelidae; genus Macrotis; species Macrotis lagotis. Next base: position 437,417,430 of record NC_133666.1, read on the forward strand.
AAGTACTGGAGATACAAAGAAAGGCAAAAGACTTGATTTCAAGGGGCTCATGGTCTAATGAAGGAGACAACAAGCAAACATCTATATATATGCACACATACACACACATACAACAATAACAATATCATTGCTGCATCTATACCCTGAAGAGATTACGAAAAAAGGGTAAAAATATCACCTGTACAAAAATATTCATAGCAGCCCCGTTTATGGTGGCAAAAAATTGGAAATTGACTAAATGTCCATCAGCTGTGGAATGGCTTTACTAAACTGTGGTATATGAATGTGATGGAACACTATTGTTCTATTAGAAACCAAGAGGGATGGGAATTCAGGGATTTGTATGAACTGATGCTGAGTGAGATGAGCAAAACCAGAAGAATTTTGTATACCCTAACAGCAACATTGAGGTGACAGATTAATGGACTTAATCATTCCAACAGTGCAACAAACAGGTACAATTTTGGGGTAGCTACAATGGAGAATGCCATCTGTATACAGAGAAACAATTGTGGAGTTTGAACAAAGACCAAAGACTATTACCTTTACTTTTTTAAAAAAGTTATCTGGTTATGTAAATTTGCTATCTCTTATACTTTATGTTTCTTCCTTAAGGATATGATTTCTTTCTCATCACATTCAACTTAGATCAGTGCATACCATGGAAACAATATAAAGACTAACACACTGACTTCTCTGGGGAGGGAGGGAAGCAAGATTAGGGGAAAAATTGTAAAATTCAAAATAAATAAAATCTTTCCAAAAAACCAACAAAAGGATCTGAAAGGCTTCCTTTAGAAGGAAGGATTTTATCTGGGACTTGAAGGAAGCTATGGAAACCAGGGAGGGGGGAGCAGAGATGAGACAAAAATTCTAGGCACAAGGGACATTAAGTAAAAATGTCTGGAGTCAGAGGATGGCATTTTTTTGTGCAAGAAAAAGCAAGGAGATTAATGTCTCTGTATGACAGAGTACATGGGGAAAGTGTAAGAAGACTGAAAAGGAAGGAGCGCAGATTATAAATGAATTTAAAGGCCAGCAGATTTTTACATTTGATATTGGAGGTGGCAGGGAATCAAAAGATGTTATTGTGCAGGGTAGGGGCAGTGATATGAATAGACCTGTTTCTTAGAAAGATCACTTTCAAAGCTTAGTGTAGAATGAACAAGACCAATCAAGATATTGCAATATTCTAGGTGTGAGGTGATGAGGACCTACATGAGGATCATGGCAGTGTCAGGGAGAGAAATAGACATATATGAGAGTGTTTAAATTAAAAATTGAAAGATCTTGGCAATAGTTTGAATATAGGAGATGAGAGAGAATAAAGACTCAAGAATGATAACTAGGTGGTATATCTAGGTGACTGCTACCTTCATCAGTAATAGGGAATTTTGATTTTGGACATACTGAGTTTAAGATGGCTATGGGGTATCTAGGTTGTATCATCCAATAGACAGTTGGAGATGTGAGAATGGAGGTCAATAGAGAAGTTAAAACTGGATTAGCAGATTTTAGAATCATCAGTATAGAAATAATAATTAAACCCATGGGAGCTGAAAAGTTTACAAAGTAAAACAGTATAATGGAAAAGAGAAGAATAGGGGAGAAGAAGAGAGGAGAGGAGAGGAAAGGAGGAGAGGGAGAGGGGAGGAAGGAGTGAGACAAAGAAAAATGAAGAAAGAGACAGAAGGTATAGATAGGTAGAAGAATCAGGAGAAAGTGGTGACTCAAAAACCTAAAGAGAAGAGAGTATCAAAAAGAAAAGGGTAACGATATAATGTCAGTAGAGAGGTCAACAAGGTTGAAGACTGAGAGACACTTAGATTTAGTCATGACGATATAGTTAGCAATTTGAATGATGAGGTGAGTTGCTAGACTTAGATAATTAAAAAGAGAGTGAGAGAAAAATGATTGGAGGCCTCTATTAAGGACAGCCTTCACAAGAAGTTTAGTCACAAAAGGGAAGAGAAATATGGGATGATGCTTGAGATGGATAGATCAAGTGAGGGCTTTTCTGAGAATGGGGGAAACAATAGCATGTTTTTAGGTAGTAGGGAAGTAACAACTAGAATGGGTGAGAGTAGAGATGAAAGAGAGAGAGAGAGAGAGAGAGAGAGAGAGAGAGCTAGCAATTTGCTAGAAAAGATGGGATGGAGTGGGATCACTTGTGTATGTATAGATATTTGCCTTGAGAAGGCGAAGGATCATTTCATTATAAGAAAGGATTGAAGGAGGAAATAGTGGTAAAAGATCTGTGGGTAATGTGAGATGAGGTGGAGGTGAGAAAAGAGAGCTCTTAATAAATGGCCTCAATTTCTTTAGTGAAATTTGTGACAAAATTCTCAATTAAGAGTGTTTGAGGAGGGGAACCATGGGAAGTTTGAGGAGCATTAAAATGTTTTGGAAGACATGCTGAGGTGAGTGGAACAATGAGTCAATTAAAGAGGTGTAAAAGATTGCCTTGCAGTAGTGAGAGCCCAGGTGAGGCTATGTAAAAGAAATCTGTAGTGAATCCAGACTGCAGAGTTTTATAATTATTCACTACCTTCCTTCAATAGTACTTTTGTAAGAATGAAGGCAGCAAAAGGTAGGAGTGACCACTTCATAAGGTAACTTAATTTTACTCAGTCTTCCTTTCATGATTTTCTATTTTTTTTTTCTGTTAAGACTCAATCTTGGTCAATATGGAGAAGGGAGGAGAGTGTAAGATAGATAGACAAATTGAGAAGTCATTTCCCATTTAGGGAGAGTCAGATCTAAAGCATTTTTGATATTATTTAATTCATCTTTATTTTTAAGGATTATTTTTAATAATATGCACACATTAGCATGTATAATAAAAATCCACTAAAATAGTTTTAGAACTTATCAAATGTTACATATTTTCTTTCTTTGCTTTTTGCTGGTTCTGTGCTTTCATTGGTGCAAATAGCCTTGCATGAAGAAGTCCTTTTACCAATTCAGAGCAGAAACTCTTTTGAAACCTGAAATCCTTTTTAAAAGAAAGATTTTATATGTTTTGAGTTTTACAATCCCCCCCATTCTTGCTTCCCTTCCCCCACCCCCATTGGTTCCATGTTATAAAATGATCTCAGTTGAATGTGATGACAGAGAAACCATATCCTTAAGGAAGAAAAATAAAGTATGAGATAGTAAAATTACATAATAAGATAACTTTTTTTTCTAATTTAAAGGTTATAGTCTTAGGTCTTTGTTCAAAGTCCATAATTATTTCTCTGTATACAGATGATTTTATTCATTTCAGATAGCCCAAAATTGTCCCTAGTTGTTGCACTGATGGAATGAGCAAGTCTATCAAGGTCCATCACCCCCATGTTAATGTTAGAGTGTACAATGTGTTTCTGATTTTGCTCATCTCACTCAGCATCAGTTCATGCAAATCTTTCCAGGCTTCCCTGGATTCCCCATCCCTCCTGGTTTCTAATAGAATAATAGTGTTCCATGACATACATGTACTATAGTTTGTTAAGCCATTTCTCAATTAAAGGACATTCAATTTCTAATTTTTTGCCACCACAAACAGAGCTGCTATAAATATTTTTGTACAAGTGATGTGAAACTTGAAATCTTAAGAGAGTTGGCAGATAGTTACTAAGAGATATCATTTCAGTGAATAAAGAAATGGCCTCAAAGTGAGGAAACCTGTGTTATATTCCTACTCTGATACATACAATACTGATCTTGTGACTCTGAACATGTCATTTAATGCACTTTTTATTTTTTTAAAACACAAATGTGCTTTGATGGATTAAATTATATGTTACTATAAATTTTCCTTTCCTAGTGTGTTTGAGGAAGGTTTTCTATTCATTTCTTCTTCCTGTTTGATTTATATTTCTGCCAGGAAACCAGATATTTTTTCATACCAGAATTATTTTCCCTGGCACATTGCTAGGTCATACTGTCCCAGGATTAGGTCTCACTAGGGTGAAATGAAAATAAAGTTAACTGAGGTCAAAACAAGAAGTTGATTCAATATTAAGATTCTTTGCTGTTGTACTGAGTGTCTGCATCTTGCTCCTTCAAGTCTGTATTGCTAATTATTTTACTGACCATTTGACCACATGGATTATTCATCTGTTTTCCAGGGTTTTTTCTGGTTACTATGCACCTGGACTTGAAGATCAAGTCTTGATCTATTCCCCGGTAATTGGGTACTATTGATTTTTGTTGCTTACTTTTCCTCTGAATCATCACTGCTGAGACACTTGAATATTAAATGGTCTTTCTCTACAGTGCATGAATTCTATCTGGTCTCTTTAACCTACTAGATATGACCCTGTGTGACTGTTCCCAGGAACAATTCCCTTTACAAACAGCCTTATTAACCCACTCCAGTGTTTGATTGTACTTACTGTCAAGAAATATTCCATATATAAATATTGAAATCAGAGAAACTAGGCTGAAATTTGTTGGAGAGCAAAGAAGTACAAAAGGCAGTAACCATTTGCATTAACATAGAACATAGAACATGAGGGGAAAACTCAAAGGCAATTGCCTTAGCACAGTTTCCTATTGTTACATTACTGTTTGGGAAAATAGAGACTTCAGAAGTATTTGCCACCATAGTGGAGACTGCAGAGTGTGATGAGAAGTAAAGTTTAAAAATGAGTTTCTAACCATAAGTCAGATGCCAATTGAATCAAGAGAATAAGAACTGATGGAGGAAAGCAAATAGAACCTTCACTTGGAGATCTACTGCTTTTTGGTGCAGCTCAGCTGTGAAGTGATTCATAGCTATTGACTGAAAAAACTGGTAACACTCTCTTGCTAGGGGAAGGCTTGCTAGCTAAATTACCCTGCATTAGATGATAAAGATGTTTAACTCCATTGACTGATAGAGTTAAAGCCCTCTCCTGCATAGATTTATTAATAACATTCTCAGTAGATAGTAAACATAGTTTTAGGTGGCCCTGAAGATAGCAGATTGCTAAAGACCATCTGGGGCAAAGCATGGAGGCATCAAATGCAAAGCCCAGAGGGAAACCAACCCAGCAAAGAGCATTGTGATGACATCAGCTTAGCACTGCACCTCCATCACATCTAGGTTTAGTGAGTTCCATGTTGTGAAGGCTGTCCTCCCATATGGAATATGGGAGTATCTTTGTGTGCCTTGAAGGGAAGCACAAATGTTATTTCTAGCCTCTTCTACTACCTATCACCAGAGGAGGCTTTATTCACTGCCAGGAAGGTAAACAGGGATTCAAGGGCCAGAGGCCACCATTCTGCTTTTCTTGGATATAGGTACCAATATAGAATAAATATTACTGGTTTAAGGAATATGAGGTTCAAACTAACTTCTAATTGCTGTTTCAATATTGAGGAGGAAGGAGTACCTCAGGTTCTATAACTGGGTGTGACCCCTTTTGCCCCAAATACCATTTCCATAATAGACATCAGAGAAAGTATATCTAGTAGAATGGATACCAGACAATAAAATGAAGGAGCTCTCTCTCTTTTGGAGAAAGGTTATTTGGCTCAAACAAGAGAGACAGACAGACAGACAGACACAGAGTCAGAGAGAGAGAGAGAGAGAGAGAGAGAGAGAGAGAGAGAGAGAGAGAGAGAGACACACACACACAAAGAGAGACAGAGAAATAGAGAAGCAAAGAGACAGAGAAACAGAGACTAAGATCTCACCAAAAAGTAAGTTCCCCAAAGTCTATAGTGTAGCAAACTGGGGGGATACGAGCATTATGGGGATTTCTAGATCCTCTAATATTAGCTTATTCCCAGAGCCTTTTTTATCCTTCAGCAACCCAAAGAAGGGTTTGCATCTTCTATTTCCCCTACAGCTGGAAGCCAGAATTGCCAGAAGTCTGAAGACACTCAGCAACCTGAAGAAAACCAAAGACAAATCTGAAAAGCTCTCCCCTCTCTTGTTCACTAAGGTGCAGGACATTGATCTTGACCAGTAAGAAAAATTCCTATACAAATGGACTTCCAGACTAGAGTTCCATATATGTGTCTCTCCACAACAATCCTATGATGAAGAAAGTATTTAAGCTCCTTGTAGCAAGGTCTTTGTGGTGGCAAGCATACATAGTGTCTGTCCTATAGTATGTTTAGTGATTGTTTAATTGATTCATTGCCTGGTTAACTGAGAGTGTGTCTTTGATCTGGACCTGTGGGATTTTATTGGTATAAAAAAACTCAGAGGGAGAATTTCCTCTATCACAGCAGATGGGCAATTGTTCTGAAATAACATAGCATCAGGGTCACCTTCTTTGCACTAAAACATCCTACCTCCCACAAACATTATGTGACTTACCCATGGTCACAAATCTGGTTAAGGGTCTGAAGTGAGATTTGAACAGAGGTCTCTTAATTATCCATCCAGCATGTGTACATACATTTTGACTGAGGCAATGTATGAAGTAGAATTAACTCTTTTGAATGAATTCAGAAACTCATGTGAAGTATAACATCTCTTGCCTCACAGGGTTGTTGTGGGAATCAAATTGGGGGAAGCAGGCAGGTGAAATTTCTATAAACTTAGCCTCTTTTTTCCCAGTTTATTGACATAATGAGATAATGTCAGTGGAAGTGCTATGTCAGCTGTCAAGTGCTATATAAATTCAAGCTGTTATTATTGCCAAGGAGTAGGGCTTAAGAGAAGACTAGAACTAGATCTGGGCAGCTATTTTCCATTGTTCTCTCTTCAATCAGAAAAAGTAAGTGCTAGACCATAGATCATAGATATCAGTCATCAATATAAATAGCCTCAGTGCTGGTCTGGTACAATATAGCTAAACAGAGCCATTCCTGATGCACTGAAAACCCAGACAATAAGTCACCTGGTACCTGCTATTAGAGGGACCCTATGTTTGTGTTGACTGAGTAGTGACTTAGCTAGATATTTTGTAAGATATCTATGAGAATTCCACCTTTCACAAAATTCCCCCTTTCTATCTATCTTTTGGTGACTTCTGTTTCAAGTTTCATACAATTTAAACAGATTTCACTAATTGTTGGCAAAGGAGAATAGAGGAAAGACAAAAGGTAGCATCATTTGCCCTAATTCCCTTAGCACCCTTCTGAAGGCATGTTGGATCCAGAGAATGGAACAAAGGACTTAAATCTTTTTAAATGAGTATTTGTCTCAGTTTTATCCTTTAGAGGAAAATGTGCACTTGGGCTAGAATTTCTGCCTTTTACAATTTCAGTAACTAAGATTAAAAAGGAAGTCAGTATATAAGGCAAGCATTTAATTCTTATTCCGTAATGTAGGAGAACTCTTGATGTTCTCAGGGGGAGAATTTTTACAAATTTAGAATAGTCTGTGCCCATTGAGAACTATGTGGCTAAATTTGAGAAATCTTAGAAGCTATCTGGTTCCATTCTGTTTTACAGATGAGAAAACTGAGCTGAAAAGTTGTTAAATATTTGCCTAAGGTTATAAAGGTAGAAAAAAGTTACAGATGGGATTTGAGGAAGATAATTTAGTGTTCCTTCCCCTCCACTACTCACTCTGCCTCTACACACACAGATATGCGTACCTGGGATTTCATTGATATGTCTTCAGAAAACTTCCATTACTGCTGATGGTTTTTTTTTAATTTTCGTTTTCAAAGAGGACCATGACATCAGGGAAGTGATGCCATGATAAACACATAAATTGGATTTGAATGAAGGGGTGCTGTGCTAAGTCACCTTTCTTCCTCTTCCAGAGTCATCTTGGTCCAGTGGCCAGATATGGATCAAGATGACTGGAGAGGGTCCTGAATGGGTAGCAATCAGATTTAAATGGCTTTTCCAAGGTCACACAGCTTAGTAAGTACCAAATATCTGAGGCTGGATTTGAACATGGGTCCTCTTGACTTCAGGTCTGACACTACTGTTGTGCCATCTTAGCTGCCTAATGCATTACTGCTGATGTAGGTCATTACTCCCTCAACAAATTGCAGTCTTGCAGAGTTATCTTGGACTTTCATGGGGTCAAACAGGTAGTTACAAAATTGGAACTTGATGCCAGGTTTTCCTGACACCAAGATCAGTTATCTATCCACTATACCAATACTTTTAAAGAGTGTGGGTCAGTGACCCAGAAGCCCTTGGTTTCTTGAAGTCAAAACTATTTTCATAATAATTTTAAAATGCTATTTGCCCATTAAAATGTTCTCTTTTACAACTTATATATCTATGAGGCCAGATTTTTTTCACATACCTCAACCAAAACAACATATCGCAACAGATTGAATGCAGAAGCAGATATGAGAATACAGATGTCTTCTATTAAGCCAGACATTAGATTTGCAAAAATATGTAAAATAATGTCACTCTTCTCACTATTTGTGGGGGATATAATTATTTTTCATAAAAAATGTTATTTATGTTAACATGTAATAGGCTGTTGCTATTTTAAATTAATATAGAAAGATTTTAAAATTTTAAATCAGTTTTAATTTCTATGTATTGATATTTGACATTTTAGAAATGACATAAAGAAAAACTCTTTAGGGTTCTCAGCAATTTCTAAGAGTGTAAAGGGTTACTGAGACCAAAAATATATGAGAACCTCTGCTCTACATCATACTGTCTCTAAATACATATCAATGTATCCATGTATCTTCTATGATATATCTATAGCTATCTATAAATTGTTTTATCTGGGGTTTTTTTGGATCTGAACCTGTGAAGGATCTCTGTTGGTCACACCCCTCAATTATGGCACTTTATCCACAATTAAATAGTCATGTATACATACATATAATATGTGTACACATATCTACACACATACATATAAAACTAGTTATGTATATTTATATATATTGTGGTTTGTTGTATTGGTTTATCTATTGCAGAAGAGATATCATATATATATGAGTTAGTTTTATATTTAGAGATAGATAATAGTGATAAAGTATGACAGACAGGAATAAAGAAAGGAGTAAAGGCATTAAGGAAGTAAGGAAAGAAGGAAGAAGGCAAAAGGTAAGTAGCATAGTCAAGATAGATTAGATATAATGGAATGGAGTAATTAGCAAAATCTAGATAAATAGAAAGGGAGAGGGAAGTAATTAGTAAAGTCATTCTGGTTTACTACCAATTGGATGCTAGTCTTGGTCCACAAGGGTTACTTCTCAAACCCTAGTTTATCCCTTGAACTCCTATGACAATTGTAGAGGATGGGGTACTGTATCAGTTTATAAAGAGAGGCAACTTTCACTCTTTCTCCCTCTTCTTTCTTTCTCTCATTTTTTTGGCTTGACAATATCTCTGGGGCATACCTTGAGGGAAGAAGTTGCAGTTACTCACACAAGACTTGTGTTTGTCCAGGTGACTCTGAGTCAGGATCTCCAGACCCATTTGCTTTCTGATTTACCCTCCTTTACGATGGTTATTTTACCTGGACTTTTCAACCCAAGTTGAATGACAATAGAACAATTTTTCTAAAACTACATTTTCTGTGAAGGAGATAATCAAAAGTAAGAAAAGATGAACAATCTCTGGTCTACTGCTTTAAAAAAATGGACTTTGAGGGGTTTGTTCAGATAGTGTAGCACCAAATGAAGTTGAAATACTAATTCAGCCATCTCATAATTTGGTCATTTGTTCAATTAGATCTAGGAAAGAATTGAAAGGTCATTAAGCCCAATGTTTTGATTTTATAGATGAGGAACCTAAGGCCCAAAGAGGTTAAGGGACTTTCCCATAACTACACCATATCAAGAGGGCAGGACTTGAATTCAGGTTTTTCTGGCTCCAAGCTCTATACTCTATCTGCCCTCCTTTAAAGAAACTTTAGTAGTTACAAGATTTCTTCATTTAAATCTATCAATGCAGCTTTTGAGTGGTTTTTTTTGTATTTTAAGCATTTCTTTCATGCGTGGGGAAAAATAACTGTCTTAAACCTGATCTACATAGTATATGGAATACTTTTTGTTTTTAACTTTCACCTGTGGAAATACCCTACTAAATTTTAAATGATTCTTCTTGGGACTCCAGGGTGTAGATGTAAATAGCCAGAGAAGTTGAGGGAAAACAAAACAAAATAAAACAAAACACAACCTTACTTCTCTCTTTAAAAGTCAGGTACCTGCAGGATTGAATTCAATCTACATATCAAAGTCCAGACCTAAGGATTCCTTTAGATACAGGAGAGAGGAAACTGACAGAACCTTTGGATCTAGGAAAGTTTCTGTATAGTTACAGTCATATGGGTACATATATGAGCTTTTCATATACTGTTATGTTGTTAATTGATGTTAGTTTTGTTTGTTTTTGTTTTCTTTTAAAATCTTCATTACAAGGGATGGTTTTTAGATTAGGGAAGAATATAGCAGAAATGAAAGTGATGGGGGAAAAAATCAACATATTTTTAAAAGAACCACACACACATTCTTTCTGATATTGCATCATAGCTAGAGCTATTTCTGTGGATGAAAGAACTATGGGACTTTGAATGGTGAAAACTGACTGAATCCAAGTCCTAATACTTACAAGCTGTGAAACCATTTGGCTATTCTACCTCTCCAAGTCTCTCTTATTTATAATATGGGGATATTAATACTACCAAACTACTCTTTGAAAGGTTGTGATGAACATCCTTTTTATAACTAAAAGGAAATACCTAAATGAGAGAATTAACTTTGATTTATTCAGTTCAACAGTCTTATTGAATATCTCCTATATGCCAGGCCCTGTAGTAGATTTAGGTGTATAAATAAATGCTAGAAACAATATAAAAAGTATTTCTTAAATAACTCCACAGGGATAATGAACTGCTTCTGTTCTCTTACAATTTTATATAATGTGATAATTTGAAGATTATCGAAAAGTGGAAATAAATGAGGAAAACACATACTTTCAAATCTTGCCAATTAAAAAAATCAACAAAAACAATCAAAGCTATTAAATCAAAGGAAGTAAATAAAGCATCTACTATTGTCTCGCTAACAAAGTCCTTAGCATGAATCTGATTAGGAAAACATTCAAGACAATTCCAGCAATCCTAAACTTATGCAGAATCCTGCATCCTTCTGGCTTCCATTGCATTCTCTTCCAAAGGACGTCCCCCTGGCCGGATTGTCTCCATCTCCCAACACATTGTTTCCCGGCCCTCCCCGATCCCTAGAGCAGACACCACATGGTGGCGCTCTGGTTGTGCCTATCGTTCTAGCGGCCCGAGTCCTTTTTCGAGAGACGAGTTTCTCAGAATCCCGAGCAGAGAAAATCCAGGCTCCTATGATCCACTTTGGGTTCTCGGGGGGAAGCTCCCTCAATGTCTTTTGCTGCCGCCCTCCCTTTGTCTACTCCTTTCTTTCTTACCCTGGTACCCGCACCAGCAACCGGCAGTGGCCAGATGTGAAGAGACAGATGCAGAGGAAGGATAACGGAGAAAGGCAACTGGACGAAGGATGCTCAGAGTTCTTCCTGAGCCTTCGCTTGGGTCCCCTCCCTGCTTTTTGTTCATTGGGACTGGGATTGTGAGAAGAGAAGGACAGGGAGGAGCCCCCCCCCCCCAATAAAAAAGGAAGCCGTTTCCATCACAGTGTGTGTTTAACAAGCTCCCTCTTAGTAACCAAAGCAGAAATGAAATGCACAAAGGTGACTAATTAAATACCAGTTTTAATTGTTGGGGCCCGGTGATGGAGCCTCTTAGAATTTAAACCATGGGAGGTTGTCCTACTCTTTTCTAGAACATAATAAATGTACGCGCAAATCTCCCTGAAAGACTGAAAGGCAGAGAAGACAGAAGGGGATAAGAGACTCTTCAATCTGTAGGGAACAGGACTTCCTCAAATACAGGATGCAGGGATCATGCCACTTTCCAAAAGCAAGGGACAGCTATGATGTTTTGGTTAATTTGTGTTATTACTAGCCTAAGATGCTATGTCTGGAAATACAAAGGACTAATTTGTCTCTGACCTTACCACTGTCCATCACAGAAAATGGAGACAGTAAAATCTGACAGTTGGGTGGAGCTATAGTTGGAGGAATAGACCTGGAGTAAAAAGACCTAAGATTGAATCTGCCCTCAATCACTATGCTGAACAAGTCAGCTAACCTCTCTTTTAGGTTCTTCTATAAAATGAGATTAATACTAGCATCTAACTCCAATGACCAAATGATATAATGAATGAAATTACCCTGCATACCTTGAAGCACTGTATAAATCTAGCTGTTTTATTATTTACTATTATTATTATTATTATTATTTTACTATAATTAACTGAAGGGCCTGCTTTGAGACTAATGATTTTCTCATAATTATACTTTTTATGGTATGGTTCTGGCCCAATGAAAGAAGGCAGAAACAATGCCAAAGTTGGTAGGGCCAGTAGAAAGGCAGGTCTGTCTTTGAAGGTAATATATCTTTGGGGGGAACCCATTTCTTCTCTTAGGGAGAAATGCCATTCATTGTTTCATACATAGCAGGAGATTTGTTGAGTTCAGACAAAGTAAACCTATTTCTGCTTACCTACAGGTAGGTTATGTTTTTGGTTTTGTCTGGTTTCATTTTCCTCTCAAATGGATAACCCACAAGAGGCAGAATAACATATCCATTCAAGTATAATTCAATAAACACTTATTGAGCATTTACCATGTACCAGGTTTCAGTGCCTCATATGTAGTAGGTACTTAATAAATACTTGTCAAATGATTGATTGATTGATTGATTGATTCAGGGAGTTTCCATTCTACCAGAAGGTTACAATACTTTACTATAAGTAAAATACAAAGCAATTTTAAGAGGGAAGAGATTGCTCATAGCCTGGGGGTGGAGATCAGGGAAAAGTTCCTCGTAGGAGGTAGCACTTAAGCTGCTTTGAAGGAAGCAGGGGATTCTACATAAAGAATAAAGTTAAAGTATGAAGAATTTTAGTTTTATGCCAAAGGGAAGACTGCCACATCTTGGCCTTTTTTTCCCCCATGCATTTGGGGGCAGTGAAATGTTGTCAGTCTCCATTGTTGCAGAATGGGTTGGGGTATAAGACCCAGGACTACTGAGGAAGAGAAGGAAAGAGTCATCATTTTGATACAGGTGGAATTTGTTCAAATGAACATCAAGGGAATCTATAAAGGTGAAAAGATGTCCCAAAAAGACAACATAAGAAGAGATGCAGAAGAGTGTGTGGGTTGGGGGTAAATTGTTGCTAGTCATCCAGGCTCAAACTCCTTATTGCCTTACTGTTCCTGTTGGTTATATGTATAAGTGGAAAGTGGATGAGGAGGATGAGGGGTGGAGGATTATAAAGATGTATATATAAATACATACACACATTCATATATACATCATATATACATACAGCTTTAGATCTTTCTAGTCCCAGTTTATAGCCACCATTCCATTTTCCTAAACCCCAGACTTCTTATAGTTCAGGGTACCTATCACCACAGCTCTTGGATCCACAGTTTTTTCAAATATAGGAACTATGGCTCTTGTCACAATTTCCCAAACTCGAGACAGCTCTGATGTTTTGACTAATTTATGCTGTCCTGGCCCTAGGATGGGAAGTCTAGAAGTAAGAAGAACAAATTTTTCTTTGTCCTTTACACTGCCCATTATAGCCACTAGAAGACAGTAAATTGCCTTTCCCCACTTGGGAATAAAATGGGTCATTGTAGCCTCTCTTTTCAAATAGTATTTGACTCAAGATTGAGCAAGAGGGAATATATTTCTAGCTCCAGTGGGAAGAATGCTATGATTGCTTTCATAATGCTCCCTGGTGATGGTTTGCTGTGCTTTCAAGAAAACTTGCAGCAAACCAGGGAATATAAATTGCTGAGTACTTACTTGTCTAGAGGCCTGTGGTTATCCACTTTTTAAATACATATAGGCTATGTTCTTCTTGGTTGATGAAATATAACTCAGGGAATTGACATATCCATGATATCCCCATCCTCCCATTCTTCCAGGATCATAACCTCAGTACTCCTCCTTACCACACATAGGCAACCATGTCTACCTCCCCACTTCTCTCTACTCACACAGCTGCTGCCTTAGTTCAGATTACCTTCACCTCTTTCCTAGTTTACTGCAACAGTTTTCTAATTGACTTCCCAGCCTCACCAATTCCCCAAATCAAGTGTATTCTATACACCGTCTCCAGAGTGATTTTCTTAAGCCCAGATCTGACCATGGCACTTCTTTTGCTTACTTAACTCTAGTTTCTCCCTATTGCCTATAAGATCAAATGGTTTTAAAACCCTTCACAAACAGACCCCAACCTAGCTTTCAGATTTCATTTGATTCTTGAGCTCTATGGTCTAGACTGACTTTTCCCCCCATTCCTCACATGTGACTTTTCATTTCAGATCTATGTGCCTTTATACTAGCCATTCCCTTTGCCTGGAACATGCTCCCTTCTCACTTCCATGCTAAAGAATCCATTTCTTACTTCTTCCCTGATACATCTGAAACATTATCTCCTGGAGGAAGTTTTTCTAAGCTCCCTGATTGCTAGTTTCTTCTCTCCCTATTTGTCTTATATTTAGCTTCTTCCT
>NC_133666.1:437436904-437599605 GCF_037893015.1 Macrotis lagotis
TATGAGGCATCAGTATTAAAGATTAACTCAGCATTTCAGCCCCCAAAATATCCTAGGCTACTGGGAAGGGGGCTGCAGAGTGACAGCAAATGATTGAGGACAAGGGGCTCCAGTGAATAGGGTATTAGGGTCTGATGGAAGGGCCAGCTGAGGCAGCTGGGGGAGGGAAAGAAGGAAGGTCACGAGGACTCTGATGGAGGTCAGAAGGACTGCTTTTAAAGAAAATGCTGCACAGTGTGTGAGTGAGCAAACACAAGAGGGAGACCCACTTAAGCTTCAAAAAGGTGGGTGCAGCCAAAGGCAGGGTTGGATGACTTTAGAGGGTAAGAAAGCCACCACCAAGGCAGGAAGCTAGAATTAGTTTTAAATTAGTAGCCATCAATAATTGTGGGCTGGAAATCTCAGCTAGCTGCACATCTTGCTGAATGGACTCCTATTATTCTGATTTACAAATGGGTCTGAAACAAAGGGCTAGGATACGGAAAACATTCTGGGAAAAGATGCAGAGTAGTACAGTAAAGATAGAAGGGAGAGAGGAAAAAGGCTTTCCTCCTGATATTTCATCAGAACAGAAACACTACTTCTTTTGCTCAGTATGAGACAGATTATTTTGGGGTCCTTATGTTATATAGGACTGAAGGAATGCTATTACAGATTAGTTAGAGTTTTGTGTTAGTGTCTGTATGAATGCATGCAGGTAACCATATGTGTTTTTTCAAATGGTTATGAAATCACAAAATTTTTGAGTTGCACCATGTTAGAGATTATTGATTCCAAAAGATAAATTTTGGAAATAAGGAACCTAAGACCCATAGAGTGAAGTTATGTTGTGGAAGTGGAGGGGAGATGGTTTATTTTTTATTATTATTATTATTATCAGTTCTCTGTACAGTGCTGTTCTCCCTGTGACCCTGTTTACCAGAAAAATTGCTTCCAAAATTGCTTTTATTTACAACAGATGCCTCATTACAAACCATGGTTTGCTCAAGGTCACATAGGTTAGGTAATAACAAAGCTGGAGCCAGAAGCTCCTCCAAAATTCTAGTTCAATGCTCTGATCTTAAATTCCTCAAAAGTAGGGTCTTTATGCTTGGTTTGAAAACCAAGGATTCTGTGTAATGCAATGAAAAAAAAATTGAACCTGGAGTCAAAAATTTGAATCCTAGCTCTAATAATGATTACTTACATGACCTTGAATGAATCATTTCACATCTATATTTCATTATTATTTTTAACATGTGAAATGAGAGTGTTGGACCAGGTAATCGCTAATTTTCCTTCCAGTTCTAGACCTATGATCTTCTGACTTATACTTTGTTTTTGTTTTTGTTTTTATTTTTAAGCAAGAATATTATTAATAGTGACTGACATTTAAATAGTACTTTAAGATTGCAAAATGCTTTAATTACATTAATTTGCCCCCTCTCTACACCAAAAGAAAAAAATATGTTTGGACAGTTTTCTCCCCCTTCCTGAAATTAATGCATCTACTTATGCCAGTAATCAAAGCTGGTCATCCTGTATAGTGAGACAGTATTTTTACTGCAGTCAAAAAGAATCCAGACACACAGAATGCATAACAAATGACATTCATTTGAGGGCAGAATGTTGGATTAGAATTAAGGCCAAAGACTACAATTTATAAAGGTTATTCACAACTTAGCCATTCTTTGTGACCTGATGTCTTATCTGTCTTAATTTGGGGCGGGGGGGGGGGGAGATAACTGAACACCCCTTAACAATCAAGTAGGTCTGCAAGGACAATTTTGTTTGTACAATTTCAAAAAATGAAAATGTTCATCATTTTTATGGGCAGGGGAAATCTTATGGAAATGAAAGACCCTCAAAAGATTTGGGCTTCAAGTGCAACATGTTCAAATAAATTAGAGAACATTATGTAAAATAGTCTGTTATTTTTTTTTTTATGAACCCCAGGGTATGCAAACATATTCCCTTGCTGAGAAAACCTATGTGATGTGTATATGTATATGTGTCATTAAGCAAAGAATTTTAAAACTGGAAGGTATCTTAGAGATAATGCAGTTGACCATCCTACCCACTCTTTATCTTGTGGGTGATGAGACTGAGGAGTCCAAAGAAGTTAAGAAACCTGCTTGGCCAAAGTCGCATGGCTACTTCTCATGTGCTGATTATTTTTCTTGACCATGCATTCCACTCTCCAAATGGGGATATTTTGCTGGAGGCTATCTTTCTCTACATCTTCTGTTCCTTAGAATGCTCCTTTGCAACATTCCCCTCTGACAGTATACCATGCTCCCTCTTTGCTTAGCCTAGCATTTGTCTCTAAAAAACTTCATGATAATCTATGGATTGGGGATTACTTTACTTTACCTCCAAGCTGTGAAGTAAAGTAACTCTGTGTCTATATATAATACTGCAACAACAAATGAGTTACCACAGTTCATTTTTTCAGCTGTATAAATGACCATTATACCCTTAATCAAATAGACTCTGTGGCAATCCTAATTGGCTGTTAGACTACAAAAACAGATAACCACACTGTAGTATGGTTACTTAGGTTTTATAGACAGTGTCTGATTCTCTATAAATAATTATGTTGAATTGATTGTATGGGAAGATGTGTTCTGTTGGCAGGATTTACATCTGATCAAAATCAGTAAGCATTGATTCCAGTTTGCTCTGATTGTTCATATCAATCAGCAACCACAAAATTAAAGCCATACATTCCCCCCCCAAGTTCCAGCTCTATGAATAAGATGCCATTTAAATAGACCCCAATACTCAGAAAACCCTATTCTTCCTTATCTTCTCTAGCTTTATACGGCATGGTTGTTAAAAGAATTATTATGCAATTAAGCTGTACTTGTGACTTTCATGGCATGGATTTCAAAGTACATTGCAAATGCTTGAAAAAATTTATAAGTGAGAACATGTTTAGAAGAACATAGGTCAAATTCAGTATTTCCCAAGCTCAGAATCAATACTATAGAAATGAAGCAGGGCCAGAAATGGAAAGAAAGGACAAGTTCAACTGGAATATTAGCAAAAACATTTTTAGCTCAGAAATTATTTAAGACAATACAGATCATCACTTCAACTAACATCAGTTGTCTTCCCTAAATGACTGCCTCTGACTATCACATTCAAAGTGACCAATACCTTCTCCAAGTCAATATGAAGACTAATGGAAAAAAGCATGGCTCAATTATATGAATTTATTAAGTGCCTACTATGTATCATAGATGTATAAAAAACACATGACACAACTTAAATTCAAAGAATTCTCAGTCTAATGTGTGAAACAATGTACAAACATCAACAGACATGCCTCAGAGATATTGTAGGTTCTGTTTTAGAGCACCTGAATTAAAAAAAAAACTTACTGAATTTCTTAAGTTTCCTAGTTCATATAAAAATTATGGTTATATTATACTGTAGTCTAAAAAGTGTGGAATAGTGTTATGTCTAAAAAGCAATGTTTATACCTTAATTTAAAAATGCTTCACTGCTAAAAATATTCTACCCATCATCTGAACATTCAGTGAGTTGTAGTCTTTGCAGATGGAGTCTTACCTCATTATTGATGACTGCTGACTGATCAGGATGGTGGTTGCTGAAGTTTGGGGGGGAGGGTTGTGACATTTCTTAATATAACATTACAGTAAAGTTTACCACATTGATTGAACACTCAGAGACTATTGTAGGGTTATTAATTGCCAATATTTTTTGTATTTCAGAGAATAGGGAAGCTTGAGGAAAGGGAGAGAAATGGGTCAGTGGAGCAGTCAGAAAATGCACACAATTTATTGTTTAAATTCACCATCTTATATGGGCACAGTTCATGGCCCCAAACAACAACAACAACAACAACAACAACAATAATAATAATTGATCACAGATAACCATAATATATAATAATAAAAAGAATTTGAAATATTGTTAGACTTACCAAAATATGACACACACACTGAGAACACATATTATCATGTCAATGATAAACTTGCCCAACAAAGGGTTGCACAAACATTCAATCTGAGGAAAATTCAATAAAATGATATATAGCTTTATAGATGAACAATACTTATATAGGAGAAGTTGGAGATAATCAATGAAAGGAAGGCATTTGCATTAAGGGAGATTTAAAAAGTCTTATAGAAGGTGCTATTTTATCTAGAATCTAAAGTACACCAGGGAAGTTGGAAAGCTGAAATAAGGGAGAACAATCAAAGTATGAGAGACAGTCATTGAAAATATTCAGATCCTGGAGTTGAAGTGAAAAACAAGAAGCATATTCATTGATTGCAGTGTACATGGTCAGGAGAAAGAGATGGGGAGAAGGGACAGAAGAGACAGGGAGAAGGTATAAGAAGACCTTGCAATTCTTATAAGGTAGGAGGAGAGGGAAATTATGAAGGTCCCTGAATGCCAAAAAATAGATTTTGAATTTTATCCTGAGGGCAATGGTTAGATGGAATAGTCAAATATAAGTTTTAGGAAGATTAATTTGACATCTAAGTGCTTCGAAGAAGTGCAGGGGTGGGAAGAGAATTGAGGCAATGGGATAAAGCAGGAGACTATTACAATAGTTCAAGCATAAGGTGACAAAGATACCCAAGGTAGAGGCAGGATCAGATAAGAGATGTAGCAAAAGTAAAATTGATAGATTTTGCAACAGATGGTATTGAGAGTGACTCAGGTATCCAGAATGGCACTTAGCTTATGAACCTGGGGCCAGGGATAGGGAAGATAGTGGTGTGGTAAATGAAAATTGGGAAATTTGGAAGGCTTGGGAAGGAAGAATATAAAAGCTCAGGTTTGGACATGCTGAGTATCTGTAAAGTGACTTGCAAAACTTCAGGTACTATATAAATCCTAACTACTATTATCACATTGATATTCCTATTAGTTATTATAATTGCAAAATTCCTCCTTAATCAATTAGTTCTGAGAAACCACAACAGTCTCTGCTGTTTCTGTTGCTTTTGCTATTGCTATCATTGGCTGTTCTAGTTTTCTTTCTAAAAATGTTTCAAATACTTCCTCATTTATTTTGGAGCATCCACCTTCTTTCACTTTTGGTTAAGCTCAAGTTGGCAGCTCCTGAGGCTGCATTCTGAGCTTTTTGCACTTCAGAACACATTATTCCATTCCCTCCTGCATTTTCTTGTGGGTGTAGAATAGTCTTATGTAAGTCAAATGTCCTTTCTTTTGCATTTGAAAGTCTTCCTCCTGATCACTTGGAGAACTTGTTACTGAAATGAACTGGTAATTTTAACCATGAAATGTTTAGAGTTTAGAGCATTTTTTTTTCCGGAGACAATCCATGAATTCTTTCAATTGACATTTCATTGACATCTTATTTATTCATTCCAGATGTTCTGGAAGTTCATTTTTTATTATTTCTTGCATTTTAGTTCTCTGGTTTTTTGTTTTGTTTTTCTTGGAGACCTATGATCTTTAGCTACTTTCTAAGAGTCCTGTCTTTGATATGTTTGCTTGCATAATGAGCATATTTTCTTTTAACACTATTGTTTTTCCTTTTATTCTTAGATTTTATTCTTTATTCTTAGACTATCCTTCACTCCAGTATATTTGCCTTTCCAATATATTGGGTTTTTTTCTTTTGTTTCTTCAGTAACACTTATCATTGCAGATTCCAGTTTTTCTATTCTACTCAGTTGTTTTTTCTGTGTAGGTCATAAATTCTGCTCTCATAATTTCCAATTCTCTTTAGAAACACTGAGGAGGAGCTTGTTCTCACATTTCACAAGATCCTTGTCTTATCAAGTGTTAGATCATCTTCCTTTGTTTTGCAGTATTCTTTGATACTTGAACCCATTTACTAGTTCTGGAGACCATTTTTCCTTTTAATGTTAATAATTTCTTTGTTGATTTATCTGTTTATGGATAAAGCCTTTGAGTTTTCTTTCCTGAGATCTTTGGTTATTTCATTCTCCTCCCCTTCCCCCTCCTTATATTTACTATTGTTCATTATCTTTCATCTAATATTGAGGGCTGGGTCTCAAATATCTCAATCTCTTACCACATGGGTTAATTCATATTTTACCTGCTTAGGTATCTTTCCTAAGACACTTTTTTTTTAATGTGGACGTATTGATATCAACTGGGATGATAAGTACTTTCCTTCCGCCTTAGTGTAGGGCTACACAGCTTGTTTCCCCTGACCTTCCCCCTGAGATACACACACACACACACACACACACACACACACACACACACAGACACACACAAAAACACTTTCACAAAGTACTCTATCTCACTCCCTCTGTTCCTCACTGGCACTAATAAATAGTTCAGAGAGCTTGTTTGTCCTGATGCTATGGGGTTGTCTGCCCAGGCACCAGCAATTGGAGCTCTGTAGTACTTGTGCTAAGATGTTCTCTACTGTGGTGCCCCTCCTCCCAAGCAAACTTTTGCTCCTGATGTTCTCCCAGTAAGTGGACCATCACAGAGTGAAATTTCTCAGTCTGGGACTGAGGGCTCTAGGACACTGGAAGGAGGGAATAGAGAACTGAGTGTGGAGCTGGGAATTGTCAAAAGATCAAGTGTTAGGTTTTTGTGCTTACTTAATGTAGTTTCACTGTTGCTAACATGAGAAGTGAAGGGTATTCAGAGAATCATTTCATGTATTTTAAAAAATTTCATTTTGGATTCTAGGTGTCCTAGATCATGGAAATAACTAAAGTTGTTTTATATTTGGTGCCTACTATTTTGAAGATGTTTGATAGATCACGAGGATCAGAGAAAATATCTAGTTTTCAATCTTGTTGCTTATGTGATTTAGAAAAGCCACCCTTTTTTTCTTTCTTTCTTCCTTTCAACTTTCTTTCCTTCCTTTCCTTCATTTTTTTCTTTTTCCATTTCTTTTCATTTTAATAGATTTCATTGATTTACTATTCTATGAAAGCTTCAAATTGCACTAGGTCTTTTGGAACAGTGCATTTTGTTTTTAAGATTGTCTATATTTCCTTCTGTATGTCTTTCTCCCTTCCCAGAAATCTACCTCTTAAACAAAACGTTTTCATAAAAAGTAAAAAGAAAGGAGGTGGAATGAAACTAGGTAGTGAAGTGATTATAGATTAAGTGTTGAAGTCAGGAATACCTGACAATATATGAATATGACCTCAGACACTTACTAGCTGTGTCACTCTGAGTAAGTCACAACCTCTGTATTGTTTTCATCACTTGTAAAATGGAGATAATATTTGTATCTGCCTCTTAGGGAGGTTGTGACTATCAAGATTGCATATGTATATCACTTTATAGACCCAACATGCTATGTAAATGTAAGCTGGCCTTACTGTGTATTGAAAAAAAATCTGATGTTATATATGTATGTAATTGTCTCCTCCCATGAATGCCTCTCATTGTAAAGGATCTATTATTCTTTCTTGAAATTATTTACTGAGGACCTAGTGTTGATGAGACATTTCAGTGAGGATTCTATGCAAAGTGCATTGTAAACTACAAAAGACTATATGAATGCCAGTTGTTATTCCTGAAAAATAATGGGACAGAGGAATTACAATATTGCTTTCTTTTATAGCTGTAAGGCTAAAATGCTCTTAGGGCAATAGTACCCTTTATTACCATATGCCTGTGAAGGCTATTGTTAGGACCCTTTTAAAAAAACAACTTCAGCAACTAAACTTTTGGTGTTTTTCTACAACATTATTTGACCCAGGATGCTTCTAAGAATATTCTTATTTCGATGTTCATTGATTTCCAGAGATATCACTGGCTTCCATTATCAAATGATCAATTAGAAAAAAGTTTAAAAAGAGAACATGCCTTGCTTTTCCTATCTTAGCCGTAATGTCTCATGTATAACGTAGAAAGATATATCTTGACTTTGATCTACAGTCTTTTGGTCAGTAGTAAAACAAATGGGAAACAGCATTGGATAGGTGAAAATTTAAAGTCAGGAAAATTTATATTCTACCCATAGTGTTTGTGAGATCCTGAGTAAGTCCTTTAAACTTTCAGTACCACCCAGTAGTTCCCTAAGAGTATAAGTTATAGATAAGTAACAGATCTCCAAAGTTTCATATAAGAAATTCTACATTCCTGGGGTGGCTAGGTGGTGAAGTGGATAGAGCACCAGCCCTAGAGTCAGGAGTACCTGAGTTCAAATCTGGCCTCAGACACTTAATAATTACCTAGCTGTGTGGCCTTGGGCAAGTCACTTAACCCCATTGCCTTGCAAAAAAAAAACTAAAAAAAAAAGAAATTCTACATTCCTGAAATCTCAGGTCTACACTTTACTCCTTGTCTCACAAAAATAAATGAAAAAAAAAACTAAACCCATTGCAGTAAACAAAGAAAACATTCCTTAAGAAAAGACAAGTTTTTTGCAAACACTTTGCACCTTACTCAATTTTCAACTCAGACAATACTCAGGAACATTGGCCTATATTCCATAATCTTTGATACATTTAAATTGAATTCTTTAGTTCTTTCCGTTTACCAAGTAGTCATTATGTTCAAATCACTATGCCAGCTTCTGGGTAAATAAAGACAAAACTAAAACAGCCATGCTCTCCAGGGACTTGCCTTTACTATTTAACCACATTCTATGTCAATATTTAAAAATCTATGACTTCATCTATGTGGGAACACTTGGCAATTCCCCTCCAATGTAGTGTTAGTTTCTATGGTTAAAAAAAATCATCTCCTGTGGTGAGATTCTTTGATCTCTTGTTTGGCCTTCTAGGTGAGTAGGTAGATGGCTCAGTAAATAGAATTCTACACCTGGAGTCACAGGGACTCTTCTTTGTGAATTCAAATTTGACTTCAAATACTTACTATCACTGTGACCTTGGGCAAGTCACTTAACTCTGTTTACCTCAGTTTCCTCCGGTGGAAAATAAGTTGTAGAAGGAAATGGTAAACCCTCCAGTATCTTTGCCATGAAGATCCCAATTGGGGTCACGAAGAGTCAGACGTAATTAAAATGATTGAACGACAGACTTGTCTTTAGTCAATGGCAAACAGCCTCTTCATGGACTCATTCTCAAATCTTTTTTTATAATAAGGTTGTATCTGAGAGAGTTAATGTTTTTCAGGTCTCCCTTTGAAGCTCTCAAGAATCCCAGAAATTGTAATATGATTAATTTCTGACAATTATAGTTATCCAATAGCAGAATGAGCTACTTCTGGTGTTCATAATCTTGAAGGACTTCAAATATATGTTAGATGGCTTATTGTCAGAGATATTCATGCAAAATATTATAGCCTTTGAGGCCATTTACAACTCTGAGATTTTACCAAAGAGTGATGATTAGTGATTGCTATTGATATTACAGGAGGTCAATCCTTTTCTTGCCAATTAGTGACCAAGACAGAAGGGAAAGCTATCTCCTTTAGCTTTAACTGTTGATGCACCTTCATTTTGTTTCAATGGCTAAAGAGTGAGGACAAATGTATAAAAGAGCAGTTAGCATATCTCCTAGATGCTGGTAATTGGAGCTTGTGTGATGTCTGAAAGAACTTTAACTCTATAGTGAATTAATCTTCAAGGTGCAGTATGACCAAGAATAATTTAATAGGATTCAGTCAGTGCGCAGAGAGTGATATTGTGGAGAGAGGTCTGATCAGTGAGGAATCCAAAAGAGGGAGGAGTAAGTTTTTAGTATCATGAATGAGTTTTGGAGAATGGTGTTAGAAAACAGATGAAGAAAAGAGAACAGAACCTCCTAGAATCAGGACAAGTGAGTCATGGGGTGCTTGCCTGGAAGCTAGTGGTTGAATCTATAGTTGGAAAAACATGAATGAGCCTTGAAGTGAAGAAAGGTGAGAGAATGAGAAAAAAAAGGTAGATTCTGGTGGCAGCTGCTCCCCACCTGTGCAGACAGTCAGAGATTAAATGTGGGTTCTCAATCCTATTGCTATCCAAGGTAGATACTAATTGAGGGTCAATGATAAGCCCATTCTATGAGATGTAATAAAAATGACTTTATCTCCTTCAAAGAGAACCTTTGTACTTTTCCTAAAAGGTAGGTCTATTAAACTTGCTGCCATTTGTTATTTTGATTGCTATTGGGAAAGTAATTCTTAGGGTAATTCTTAACTTCTTTAATGAGGGTGTGAAATAGAATTCAGCAAAAAAAAAAAAAGACAATCAGAAGACCTTGCCACATACTTAAATGGCATTATATAAGGGGATTTGAGGAAATGAAGCTGTAATTTTATCTAATATATGAAATCATCTTCTCTAGCTTCCAATGATTGGCCACCAAATTCAAAATTCCATGATGAGCAACCAATGGGGCTTTAGCTCAAAGGCTCAATGACTGCTCAATGATTCTTGACAGGGCTGCTGCTCTTCTACAGTAGACACTCCATCAATTCGACAAGCAGCAGCTTGTCTACAAACCAAACTAGAGTACCATTTGATTTCACTTCAAACTATTTTTTAAACAAGAGTGGTATCCTTCATCTTGTTTGTTGATTAGTATTTTATTCAGAAATATGGTTGGACTCCATCTCTTAAGGCTCAGGGAACACACACTCCTACTGGTGCTTGAATCAAACAATTCTTTGTTCTGGTGCCATTTTAACTGTGACCTAATTGCCACTATCACCTAATAGCATGATACCATTTTAACCAGAAATCACTTCACATCTTCAGCACTTAGAGAGGCACTTTGGTCATGCTTTGTAATTTTAGATCATGAGACCATGACAACTAAAGACATTACTATAGTTCCATTCCTCAAGAATTCATACCAACATTTGGAACTGATAGAGATGACAAAATATCAAAGGACCAATAATATCCCAGAATCTGGAACCCAAGAGTTATAATATACACAGCAATGTATTCATTGTGGGAGGTTCTTGGAGGGTAAGTCTCCAAGAAGAAGCCTGGGCTTTGTGTGAAAAAATACTAATATATTAAGCATATTGTGGGTATATGTGTCTGTGATAAAATAAGAAATTATACATATATATACATATATGTATACATAAATTTCATATATATTTTTATGAAAGACATCTTTGAACTTTCAAAATATCATGTTTTTTTGCTTTTATAAAGTATCAAATGAGAAGAATTGCCTACTTAGGATGATTTTGATGATGTTTTATTTTGTATTGGTTATATTTATTAGTATTTTTGTATGCTTATAATTTTTGCATTTTAGAAGATGTACACATATTAGAGTGATAGGTTTGGGGGTAGAAGACGCCTTCAAAGTCTTCAAGTCTAGTTCTCTCATTTTATAGATAAAGAAACTGAAGCATTGAGAGGTTAACTGATTTATCTGAGGGAAGTTTGAAATCAGGTCTTCTGACTCCATGTCCAGTGTGACATCTATTCAATGTGGCCTTTAGCTACTTGGCCACTGTAAATTTTTTTTAAAATGTCTTGTGCAAATTATTATGATTTTAATCGTATGGCTAAATTGATTATGATGTTTGAAATGTGTCAAATATTTGCTGGATAAAGCTATATATTAATGTAGCAAAATCCCTGGGGTCAGGGGAGTGGGGTTCCAGTGGATTCCCAAATTAAGGTGAAATTGAAACCAGTGACACCTATTTTGATTGTTTTGGGATTTTTTTGCTTTGGTTTTTTTTGGGGGGGGGGGCTGTTTTTTCTTTTTTGGTTTTTGCAAGGCAATAGGGTTAAGTAACTTGCCCAAGGTCACAAAGCTAGGCAATTATTAAGTGCATGAGGTCAGATTTGAATTCAGGTCCTCCTGATTCCAGGGCTAGTGCTCTATTTACTGTGCCATCTAGCTGTCCCACCTAAGTTAATTGTTGATAAGCATATATAAGAGGCTCTGGAACACTAAGTATCTCCTTCTTATACCTGAGTTTTTTTGATATTGTGCTGTTAATTATAACTAAAGCTCATTTCTACAGAACTTCATGATT
This sequence comes from Macrotis lagotis, assembly GCF_037893015.1. Classification (NCBI taxonomy): domain Eukaryota; kingdom Metazoa; phylum Chordata; class Mammalia; order Peramelemorphia; family Peramelidae; genus Macrotis; species Macrotis lagotis. Next base: position 437,448,791 of record NC_133666.1, read on the forward strand.
TGCAAAGGACTTTAACATAATAATCCATGATATATACAGTATAAATTTCATCATTTATTTCACAAGTGAGCTGGGACTGGTTATTGGCATTGGAATGATGGAATTAAATTGGAAAGAAGGGAAGAAAAGAAACATTAGGAAAGAAGTAAGAGAAGAAAGAATGAAATCTCAAAGAAGGAAAAAGTGAAAAAGGAAGAAAATATGGCAAAGAAAAAAGAAGGAAGAATAGAGGAAAGAAGGAAGGAGGAAAGAAAGAATTCTGGGTAATTATCATAAAAAAAGACATCACATTTGTTACTAGGTAACTATCAAGAAATACTTGAAATAAATGCCATGCCACCAAATTGAATTTATTGAACATATTATATTTGAATTATATTTTCTAGATAGTCTATGAAAATGTCACTTAAATTATTTCAAGTTCACAAAACAGATTCTTTCCTCACCATAGAAATTCACCAAAAATATTTGAGGTTGGTCAGTAATATGAAAAAAAGTCAAAGTTCAAATTTTATAATTATAACAATAATTACAGAAGTAGCCTGTGAAAAAGGTCAATGTGAAATAATTGAAGATTCCATTTTTTGTCCCTAGCAGATTAAAAGACCAAATATACAATTAAAAACCTAATTCACTCCAATTGACATTTTATTTGACCACTTAAATGGTTAAGCATCTTTTAATATAATTTTGTATAGCTCTTGCAATTGATAATTAACTTTTTAAATTGTTTAAAGGATGTTTCAGCCTTAGCATGGTAACTTCACTTCAGAGAAAGTTTTAATTTTAAGGCAAACCATTTGTATATGAGAGGAAATTTGGATTTAATTGTTGTTGTTGTTTGTCCTTTGTTCTTTAAACAGATCATGATATCAGGAAGGCAATGCCATGATTTGCAAAGGAACTGGATTTAAGTGAGGGAAGGCTGTTTAAAGTCACCAGTCTGACTCCTCCAGAATAATATCTCTAGTATGAAGAACCTAATCATAATTATTTCATCTCTGAGTTATAGATATATAATATAGATACATATTGATATAGATATAGATATAGATAATAGATCATGTAGTACAATAGTTCTACTAATGCAGAAATATTTTCTCTGTCATAGACAAATAAGGAATGCTAAATGAAATTTTTCAATTGAAAATAATGCAAGATATAGAAAACCAAATGCATAAGGATGGATATAAATGATTATTTCATGATTGGTTAAAATTTATATGTACATCAGAAAAAAGGAAGATTTAGTAATGAACAGCTAATTCAAAATATGATATCTAAGAGAAGGATTTGAATTGCTGGACCATGGTTTAAGATCTAGGACTAATGGACTCTTGATTGGCAATGAAATGTATTTAATCAAGTCTACTAAAAAAATATAGAGACTGTTTCAAGACTTGCTGCCACGATAAAGTTTCAGAAGAAAATAAGGAAGCATAATTAAGTAAAGATTAATGAGGGGAAAACTAGTGATTTTGTATTGGGAATATGCTATAGATCACCCTATCAAAGTGAGGGGGGGGGTGGATAATGATTTTAGAGAATAGATCACAGAGATTTGTAGTGATGATGGGAAACTTCCACTATCTGGTCAGATGTTGAAACTATGCTTTGCTAAAAACAGAGCAGTTGCTGAATTACCCATTTATGTCTTTGATAATTTTATTCTTCTAAAGCAACAGGAAGTAACAAGGGAAACTACTTTTCTAGAACTTTTCTATATAAATGAAGATGAAACTGTTGTCACAGAAGAAATGATTGGAACCTTAGAAAGAAAATCTGACTTTATTTTTGAGATCCTAAGTGTAAAGGAGGCTGGTAGATAAAGCTTAAAACAACAAATAAAGTTTTTAAATTTTATGTTGGTGAAAATAGAGTGGATAGAGTCTCTTGAGGTGTTTACAATCAGTTTACAAATTTTGTTCTTTCTACTTTCACATTTGACTCCTTCTGCCTATTAATTCATACACCTGCCATTTTACTCTTTATAACCTTTCTTTCATCTATAGATAGTACTGCAATAGTCTCCAAATATGTCTATCTCTCTGCCTTGAGCTAGTCACTATTCTGATTATGTGACTTTCCTACTCAACCATCCGCAGTCAATTTCTATTACCTCTAGAAGTACAAAATCCAATGTTTAATTTTTAAAGCCAAATCCCACCTGGTTACAATCAACTTTTCCAACCTCATTGAACATTACTTCTAGCATGCAGTCCAGGGAAATGGGCCTTTCCTCATGATACTCTATCTGCTGACTCTGTGTCATACCTCATGCCCCTTATACCTCTTTCCTTCTACTTCATAGATTCTCTCTTTTCCTTTAAGTTGCAACTTAGGCACTATCTTCTACATGAGACCTTTCTTGATCCCCACCTCTCCCAAGATGCTAGCATTCTTCCTTCTAATACACCTAATATAATCATATACATGGATAATTATGTATGTATGTAAAAATTTATTACCTTCATTTTCTTCTTTTTGAAATTTTATATAGGCATACCTTTTTGCTGTCCCAATTAGAATGGAAGCACATTGTGAGCAGAATTTTTTCATTCTTTTTGCTTGTACCCACAGTGCCTGATAACTTACTATGTATTTCAAAATATTTATTAATTGATTCAATATTTGTTGATAGAGAAAAGACATTATTCAATAGCATATGTTTTTCTACTCAGAAAAGGAAATTCAAATTGGGGAGAATATAATAAGGAGCTGAAATAGATGAATTAGATTAAAATAAATAAATTAGTTCAAAGATAAATTAGAAGGTAGTAAGATAATATCTACTTGTCCTTGATGAGTTGAAGTTGCTATTTCATAGTGTAGAGAAAACACTGACAGCTATTATTGCTTATCCCTATAAATGATCTTTGAAACATTATTAATAATGAGAGAATATTTAAAGTACTAAAAATTAACATTTTCAAAAGAGGGAAGGGGTAGTGTTTTCTAAATCTAGGTAAGCAATCTTTCAAGTTTCTGACCATATTATTAAAATAATACTTATTTAGAATGGCAAGGGAGAGCCACAAAGGGTTTATAATGACTTTGTTAAGTTAAAATTTGTGAAGATTAATTTCATTTCCTTTGTAAATTTTTGATGGAATTATTAAACTGGTAGATCAGAGGTTGTCATAGACCTAAGATCTTGGATTTCAACAAAGTATCTGATACTCTCTTATGATATAATTTTGCACAAGATAAGGAAATGTGAGTCATCTGGTAGTATGGTTTTATATATATATATATATATATATATATATATATATATATATATATATATATATATATATTTGAATGAACAGACTGAAAAAAGTAATCATTAGTTGATAAGTATCAACATATAAAGAGGTCTTTAGTGGATGAAGATGAAGTGACTTACCCAGTATCATATAATTAATAATTGAAGCTGGATTTGAACTTGGCTTTAATTAAATCACCTAATAAAAATTGAATTGTGATAGTTGCTAATTTGTGTATTTTATATTTTTGAAGACATCCCTCCTTTTTGTTCTCAGTTTTGTTAACTTCTAACTAAATTTTACTGGAGTAGGTATAGAAGAATAGAATTCTTTCTCAAATGCAGACATTTTCTTCCTTTATGGGGACTAGTTGTACCATAATTTTTCATCCTCTTCACGTGTTTTCTTTGATTCACTAACCTTTCCTGCTTTGTTTGGACAATTTCCTCTTTGTCCTGTGTGATTTTCATTCATTTGTGATTTCTTGAAGTATAACTGAAAAAATATGCTTTTAAAAAGTCCATTGTGATTCAAATGAGACTACTTGACCATTCCTTTAAACCCAAATCATTCTGGTTTTCATTGAATGGCCAATAATAGGCCTGTCCAGTCTTTGTTGCTCATTGTTTGGACTTTGAAGGCTTTGAGTGTAAAAAGTAGCAATTGTTTTCCTTTCTGGTTAGAAACTCCCAGGGTCTCCTCTATCCCCAATGATATTTTTGTAATGTTAAACTAAACCATCTTTTGTCTCAATTTTTACCTAGCTATTAGTCAGTGAGTGGGTGTTGTCTCAGAAAAACTGAGACCTGGGAAAGATCTTAATTTAAAAAATCAAGGTCACTCACTACATCCTGGATCAATGCCAGTTGTCTTGATTCTTTTCTTGCCACTGGATTCTGATGCTTCTGGAGGAGAAAAGTGGAAGATTTTGTGCATCTCTGTTTCTCTTTAACCCAATTCACTGTCAAGTCCAGACATCACTCTCATACTATCAGCACTCTTCAAGAATGAAGGATGAGACTCTTGGGGCAGAGCCAAGATGATGGCATGAAGCTAGGAAGCTCCTGGAACTTTTCCCAAAACAACTTTTAATGATGCCTGTAAACAGAACCTAAAGTGACAGAACCTACCAAAAGAACCAGTGAAATAACTTTTCAGCAAGATATCTTGGAGGAATTTCAGGAAAAAGTCTATCACTTGGGGGTTATAACCCAGTGAAGGTGTTGCCAATTTTGTTCAACTTTTCTGCTATGAAGAATCACTCTCTGACCTGGGAATACAGGTGTAAAAAGAAAGGAGAGATTTATTAAAAGAAGTTACAATACAGAAGAAAGTAATAGGAAAATTAAGAAGAGATTAAGGAAAAGCCACATGGATTGCTAATTAATCTTGGCAGGCCAGCTGTCAGGCTCAGCAGAAGTCTGGAAAGGGAGAGCTGGAGACTCTCCTGAAATCTCCTTAAATTCCTCCTCAGGGTCCATGGGAAGAAGTGGTGACCTGAGTGGCCCAAGTCCTATGTTGGAGAGTTTGCCTTTTGGGGAGGGATTGTAAGGGTCTCTTATGGGTGGTCTCAGATATTGTTTCCAGGGTCTGTGTAAACTAAAGCTGGAAAATAAAATTAACCAACTGGAAAAGAAAACAAAAAAGCTAACTGAAGAAAATAAAACTCTAAAAACTAGAATTGGACAAATGGAAATGTGAGACATCAAGATTCCACCAAACAAAACCAAAAGACTGAACAAAATACAAGAAAATGTAAAACATCTCTTATGAAAAACTATAGACCTGGAAAATAGATTCAGAAGAGATAATTTATGAATTATTGGTCAACCTGAAAGCCATGATCAAAAAAAATGTCTGAACAACATCATGCAGGAAATTATCATGGAAAACTACCCTAATATCCCAGAACAAGAAGATAAAATGGTACTTGAAAGATTACAATGACCCCTCTCAAAAAGAGAGCTCCAAATAAACACTCCAAGGAATATGGTAGCAAATTTCAGAATTCTCAGATAAAGGAGAAAAACATGCAGTCAAAAAGAAGGAATTTAAATACTAGGGAATCATAGTCAGTATTACTTGGACGTAACAGTTTCACCATTAAAGGATGGAAAGACTTGGAATATGATATTCCATAGGGCAAAGGAGCTTGGATTACAAATAAGAATCAACTTCCTTGAAAATTCAACATATTCTTTCAGGGAAAAGATGAATTTTCAATGAAATAGAATTTTTAATGAAAGAGAATTTTTAAACTTAACCTAATAAAAAGCCCAAAACTGAACAGAAAATTTGATCTTCAAATTCAAGACTTGAGAAATATGTAAAAAGTTAAATGAAAAGAGGATGGGAGGAAATATTAGTTAACTCTTGAGAACTATATTTTTTTCAGGACAATTGTGAGGAATATATTTGCAGTGAGTTTGGGCATAAATTGACTGTGATATGAACAAACTTTTAAATTTTTAGTATTTTAGCTTTTTAGTATTCTTAATGGGTTGTTGGAAGGAAAGTACTTGGAAAGGGGAGGGTGGATATAAATTGACTATGATATGATCAAACTCTTAGCTTTTGAGGGATGTTTTTATGTTAGGGCAGTTAGAAGCATTGTTCTTGAAAGGAGGATGTGAGTTTAAATTGATTATGATATAAGGATGCTTATGATATGAAAATTGAACTTCTATGATAACAGTTGAAAGCAGCATACTTTGAGGCCGCTAGGTGGCGTGGTGGATAAAGCACAGACCTTGGAGTCAGGAGTACCTGGGTTCAATTCCAGTCTCAGACACTTAATAATTACCTAGCTGTGTGGCCTTGGGCAAGTCACTTAACCCCATTTGCCTTGCAAAAACCTAAAAAAAAAAGAAAGCAGAATACTTTGATAGAGGTAGTGGGTGCAAGACAGCTATAAAACAATCAGGATATTGGAAGAGAATAAGGATGATGCTGGGATAAGAAAATGGAGGCATTAGAAATAGTTGAGAGAGTACTTGGATAGGTTGTGCCAGTATGAAGTAATTATGATGTGATGATGATGAGACTTATCAATAAATCAATCAATCGTTCTTTCATCATGACAGATAAAAGAAGTATACTTTGAGAGAAAGTGTGGGTATAAGATAGGTATGAAATGATTAGGACATGAACAAGAGGATTATACCTCAAGAGGATTATACCTGAGAACATTAGCTAAATAACACCACATGTTGAAGCACAAAGTACCTATTATAGTAAAGGGAAAGAAGGGAGATGTTAACACTGAATAAATCTTACTCTCAACAGATTTGTCTCAAAGAGAGAATAACATCCGTTCCTAAATGGGTTTAGAAATTTATCATACTCTACAGGAAGTAGGGGGAAGGGAAAAGAAAGGAGAAAGTGAGGATGACTAAAGAGAAAGATAAGTAAAAATAAAAATAAAATAAAGTAAAATAAAAGGGAAAAGGGAGAAGAAAACAGAAGAGGGGGAACATAGGTTGAAGGAAAATACAGAATTAATAATTTTAGCTGTGAATGGGATGAATTCTATCATAAAATAGAAGTGGATAGTGGATTAAAAACTAGAATCCTAGGGGCAGCTAGGTGGCACAGTGGGGGCAGTACAGTGGATGGAGCAGCACCTAGTATGCTTCAGCTGAAGTAAAAAAAAAAATTAAAAAGTCAGGGTAGCAATACCTATCTCAGACAAAGCAAAAATGAGCAGAGTTTGTATGATCATCTATCAGGGATGTCACTCCTCAGTTGTTCTCGAGGAAAATACAAACTCCACTGTTGGGCATTTGAAACCCTTCACAAAATAGCTTTGATCTAGTTATCTAGTTTTCCAGTGCTATTGTATATTATCTCCTTATGCTCCAGTCAGTCTGGTTTACTTGCCATTCTCTGAACTCAGGATTCCCTCTCCCCAGTTATTAGGAAGTCACTCCCTTCTGATGTCCAACTCTAAGAAACTCCTAGCTTTCTTCCAGGCTCACCTCAAACCACACTCCCAGAAAGCCTTTTCTGCTGATCTTTGTTTCTTCCTTCTCTATCTCTGTTTGTACTCTATAATATCTTGTTTTGCTATTTTATCTGTATATTTCAAAGTAAAGCCTTAAGTGGATCAAGAATGTTTCCCATTAAACACATTTTTTTGAACTTCATACAGAACTCTTTTCCTTTAGACAAGAGTTTAGTTATTCTGAAATCATAATGTACTTATCTACTTTTTTCCTCTTAATGTTTTAACTTAAAGGGGGAAAAAAAGAAATATATAAAATTTGAATTATTTAAAAAATACTCACCTAATACTGGCTTTGCATATTATTTTTTAGCTTTCTTTCCATTCTTGAAATATATTGTCTAAGATCAGTAAAAACTTTGTAATCTTCCTTTTTCTGCCTTTTCTTCATAAGATCCATGTTGATGGAGCATTCCTCTTTGTCTAACATACATTGGCTACAAAATTCCATGGTATAGTGAGAGAAAACATCATAAGTCTTTTTGCTGTAGCTTTTCCAGCAATGTGTTCAGTTCTAAAATTTCCTTTTTATCTTTCTGAGCTAGAGGGTCATTGAAATTTTCTATCACTCTTGTATTATTTTCTATTTCTTGTTTTAATTCAGATAATTTTTTCCTTTATGAGTTACTGATATTGGTTTGTCATCTACAGTTAGCTTCTGCAGAATAAAATTTTATTGTTTTTCATTTTTAATGTTGTGAAAAATGTGCTTTGTGTGAAAATGATTGGAACTCTTCTTTTTTTAAATTTACCTAATGCAAAGGAAATTCTGTTGTATTGTCTCATTTTTCTGTATCTTTGCTTTTAAATTTATTTTAAAAATTTTTTATAAGCAGCAAATTTCATATTCAGCAAATTTCATATTCTTACCTTATACATGGTTTTTTTCTTCTTTTCTTACACATGGTCTCTCCCTTCGAAGAGCTTACAATTTTCATATGTAGAAAATTCTTCTATATTTGATGCAATTAAAAGCAATATGTGTCGGAGCTGCTAGGTGATGTAGTGGTTAAAGCACCCGCCCTAGAATCAGGAGTACCTGGGTTCAAATCCGGTCTTAGACACTTAGTAATTACCCAGCTGTGTGGCCTTGGGCAAGCCACTTAACCCTGTTTGCCTAGCAAAAAACATAAAAAAAAACAAAGAAAATGTGTCTATCTATCATTAAGTGTTAATGATCAGTCTTGATTATTACCCTCCAGAAGAAAAATCATAAATGTCCCTCAGTTTTAAAGAAAAAACTATATCAATAAAATGTAATAGCCTTTTCACTCCAATCCAAAGTGAATATAATAAACATCGCATATGATATAGCATGATTTCAGGAAAGCATTCAGGACCAAGTATCTTAGTACTAGCTTATTTGCCAAATTAATTCCAACTGGATAAGATTCAAGCACTATCACAAGGTTTGAAATATGATGAAGGATTCAGAATAAAGAGTAATGATAAATGGCAACATTTCAAGGCAGAGGGAAGTTTCTCTTATGGTGATTTTATGGCCTATCTTCTTTAACATCTGTATTAGTTGTAGAATGAGTAGTCAGCATTTTAATTAAACTCACAAATGACACTAAATTAGCAGGTATTGCAAACACCATTGGGGCCCTCAGAAGTTTTACACAGAAAATGGAAAATGGTAGTTAAAAATGGAGTTAATAGTATTACTGCATAGGAGAGAATATTAAAAATTATCCAAAGAGTATTTCAAATTCTCTTTGTTCATGCTTCCTGTTTCATTCAAACTAGAAATATCATCTTATTTTAAGTTTAATAGTTCTCTTTGGAATTTCTTTTTCTATACATATTTATTTTTATTTTTGTCCAAATGATTTTTTATACATTACTAAAATAATCTTGTTTAAGAGTAAACATAATACTCCCTCCCCCCAATAGACCCTCATGAGCAATAAAGTAAAGAGAAAAAAATTAAAATTAAAAATTAAAAAAAATAAGAGGGGCAGCTAGGTGGTGCGGTGGACAGAGCACTGGCCCTGGAGTCAGGAGAACCCAGACTCAAATCCAGCCTCAGACACCCAACAATCACCCAGCTGTGTGGCCCTGGGCAAGTCAACCAACCCTATTTACCCTGCAAACCCCTCCCCATAATAATAATAATAATGATAATAATAATAATAATAATAATAATAATAATAATAATAAATGTACTTCAGCTTCAGTTGTGAGGGATCACATTCTTTATAAGTCCATCACAAAAGTTACTTCCACATTTTTCCATTGGTGCCATTGTTGATCGCAACTCCCTCCATTCATATTTTCCCACTACCATATACTATATTTTCTCTCTCCTTTCACTCTATCCTTCTTCTTAAATGTGCTGTAGGGTAGCTGAGTGCTGCAGCAGAGTGATCATTGGCCCTGGGGCCAAAAGGCCCCAAGCCCACATACCACCTCTGAGAGCCAGCAAACACCTAGCCCTGTGGTCCCAGACAGGCCACCCAATCCCAGCCCCTTGCAAGAAGTTAAAAAGAAAGTGTGTTATATCTGACTGCTATCCCCCAGGGTCCCCTCTCCTCCATCACTCACATCCCCCACTTCCCCCTGTCCCCCTTCTCTCCTTCTTACTCTAGATGTCTATACCCCATTGAGTATATATGCTGTTTCCTCTCCAAGCCACCTCTGATGAGAGTGAAGGTTCCCTCATTCCCCCTCACATTCCCCCTTCCATATCATTGCAATAGCTCATTATAATAACAAAAAATCTTATTATATGAAATATCTTAGCCTTTTCTACCTCTCCTTTCTCTTACTCCCATTACATTTCCCTTTTATCCATTGACTTCATTTTTACAATATCTTCAAATTCAGCTTTCTCCTGTGCTTCATCTATCAAAGCTCCTTCTACTTGCTCTATTAAATGAGAAGTTTCTTATGAGTATTATCAGTATAATTATGAGTATCATCAGTATAATTTTTCTATGCAAGAATACATGTAGTTCATCATCATTGAGTTTATCATATTTTACCCTTCTCCTCCACTCTCTATGCTTCACCTGATTCCTGTATTTGAAGATCAAACTTTCTGTTCTGCTCTGGTCATTTTAGCAGTAACATTTGAAATTCCCCTGGTTCATTGAAAGTCCATCTTTTTCCTTGGAAGAAGATGTTCAGTTTTTCTGGGTAATTGTTTCTCAGTTGCATTCTGAGCTCTTTTGCCTTCTGGAATATTATATTCCAAGCCCTATGGGCCTTTAATGTAGTTGTTGCTAAGTCCCGTGTGATCCTGACTGCAGCTCCACAATATTTGAATTGTGTCCTGGCAGCTTGTAATATTTTCTCTTTGACTTGGGAGTTCTGGGATTTGGCTATAATATTCCTGGGAGTTGTTTTTTTTTGGGGGGGATCGCTTTCCAGGGGAGATAAGTGTATTCTCTCAATTTCTATTTTGCCCTCTGCTTCTAGGATATCTGGGCAATTTTCCTGTAGGAATACTTTTAAAATGATGTCAAGGCTCTTTTCCTGATCATGAATTTCAGGTATCCCCCAAATTTTTAAATTATCTTTCCTGAATCTGTTTTCCAGATCAGTTAGTTGTTTTTTCAATGAGATGTTTCACATTTTCTTCTAATTTTTCACTCTTTTGGTCTTGAACTATTGTGTCTTGATTTTGTGTCAAGTCAACAGCTTCCTTTAGCTCCATTCTACATCTGAAGGATTTGTTTTCCTCAGATAGCTTTCTTATCTCTTTTTCCATCTGGCCAATTCTGCTTTTTTAAAGCTTTCTTCTCTTCAATAACTTTTTGAACTGTTTTATCCATTTGACCTATGCTGGTTTTTAACATGCTCTTTTTCTTCAGCATTTTTTTGGATCTCCTTGACTAAGCTACTGACTTCTTTTTCATGTTTTTCCTGCATCTCTCTCATTTCTTTTACCATTTTTTCTTCTTTCTCACTCACTTGATTTTCAAAATCTTTTTTTGAGCTCTGTCATATCCTGAGCCCAATTTCCATTTTCCTTGCAGTCTTTAGATGTAGGAGCTTGTACTTCCTCATCTTCAGATTGAGTATTTTGATCCTTCTTGGGATCATAGACAATATATTTCTCAATGGTGTTCCTCTTTTTTCTCTGTTTACTCATTTACCCAGCATGTGCCTGGTCTTGGGGTGCTTCCTGAGCTTTTGAGTATTATTTGGACACCCCCAACAAGGATCTCAGTGTGTGTGAAGCTCTGTCTTCCCTCCTGGTCTGTGAATGACTACAAGTGCATCCCTCTGCCATGCAGCTGAGGTGGGGGGGGGGCTGCTGTTCTATGTGGGGCCTAGACTGTGATCAGGATCTGAATGTGGTCAGAGCCCCAGAGTCCTGTTCCAGGTACCCAGGACAAATCTTGGAAGACTCTCTCTATTCCCCTACCTAGGCTGAGTACTCAAGGCTCAGTTGCCTGGGGGCTCCTGCTTAGTGGCTCTGCCTGCTTCTGTTTCCTGGATCTGGGCTGCTGTGACCATGTTGCTACTTGAGTGCCCTGAGGGCTGGGCTTCACTAGCTCCCTCTGGCTGATCTTCCAAGTTGTGCCCAATGCTCAGTGCTCCCTGGGGTATAGGTCAGGAAACTGCCCTGGCTGCTGTGAGCTGTGGCTTCCAGCACCCTGGAGTTGCTTCCAGGAGGCTGAAGTTCCTTCACCCTGGTGGCTGCCCCCAACCCCATGGAGCAGAGCTTTTCCACTGTTTTCCAGGTTACCCTGGACTGGAAAACTGGCTCACTGGATCTCTCTGTGGGTTCTGTCTCTCAAAAATTTAGTTAGAGTCCTTATTTTTTTAGGTTTTGAAATATTATAAATATTATACAAAGAGAGCAGCTAAGAGAGTCTCTTCTCCTGTCACCATCTTCGCTCTGCCCCCCGGAATTTCTTTTTTTTTAGGTTTTTGCAAGGCAAACAAGGTTAAGTGGCTTGCCCAAGGCCACACAGCTAGGTAATTATTAAATGTCTTGAGACCGGATTTGAACCCAGGTACTCCTGACTCCAGGGCGGGTGCTTTATCCACTATGCCACCTAGCCACCCCACCCCCTGGAATTTCATAAGATGCATAATCAATTCATTTATCTTCCCTTTTTCTATTGTATGGCTATATAGAGATAAAGTTTTTCTTTGGGAAATGCTTTAGTTGTATTCCGGAATTAAAAAAAAAAATACTGTTGTTTTCTCTATTAGTTAGTTCTATGATTTTTCCCCTTTGGTCAACTTTTTATTTAAAATTTCACTGCTGTTTCTCTATTTGGGTCTTTTGTTTGTACTCCTTGACCTGATTCTTATTGTACTATACTGTGCCCTAATAAACAGTCAATTTTGTAAAAAAATTCCATATGGTAGTGAGAGAAAATATCATAGGTATTTTTAACTGTAGCTTTTCCAGCAATGTGTTCAGTTCTAAAATTTCCTTTTATCTTTCTGAGATAGAGAGTCATTGAAATTTTCTGTCACTATCGTATTACTTTCTGTTTCTTCTTTTAATTCAGATAATTTTTCTTTTATGACCTATTGATATTGGTTTGCCATCTACAGTTAGTTTCTGCATAATGAAATTCTATTGTTTTTCATTCTTAATGTGGTGAATGTTTTTCTGTGTTTTGTGTGAAAATGATTGGAACTCTTCCTTTTTTAGATTCACCTAATGCATAGGAAATTCTGTTGTGGTGCCTCATTTTGTATCTTTGTTTTTTAAAATTGCTTCTTATAAGCAACAGATTTCATTTTCTTATCCAATCTGTCTTTCTTCTTTCATTTTATTGAATTGCTTAATCCATTCACAATTAAAATTATAAGAGTTCAGTTTATATTTTCCTTCACTCATCTGTAATATTATTGTTGTTTTTCTAAATTAGTTTTCTTGATAGCTTCTGCCCACATCAGACAATTCAAATTTACAAGCCTCAGTTTCTGCTCCTGTGATTCTTAGGGAACTAGACTTCCTCCAACTGGACATTATGCTCTTTTTTCTCAAGTTTAGGGAAAAACACACAGCCATACAAATTTCCTTTACCCCTTTCCCCTCTGAGCTCTGCTGCAGCAGAGGGTACTACTACACTACTATAGCAGACCAAGTAAGCTTCTGTAATTTGTTTTCCATTACTGACAGAAAGGATATATTGAGCTGAATTATTTTGTAAGCCCTGGGGTAGGTTATACAGCCTAATGCTAGAGTTTGGTGGGTAGTGGAAGAAAGAATGTTAAATGAATAGATTAGGGATTAGAGATTAGTCTTCTCTGCTGTTAGTTCACTCAAATGTTACCATTGAGTTCTTTATGTCATAAACCAGAGACATAGATGAAATTGTTTTATCTCGAGCACAATTTTTATTTTGGAAAGAACTGAGAAGTCATGAGGATTGTGGAAAATTATTTTCCTCTATCTTGTTGACTTTATGATCTGGAAGTCCCTTATCAAGAAATTTATAAACAGATCCTAAAATGTTTAAGCAGATCTTCTTATGTGTTCTGCTATCTGGGCACCATTAATTTTTGCTATAAAATTACATTCTCAAAGGCACATGGTGACAATCTTCTGCCAGATATTATTTATATGAGAGAGGCAGCAAGATAAAAGTAAAAGAACAAAGGCCTTGGAGTCAAAAGACCCAGGTTTGTGTAACAGTACTATTTGGGAAGCTCTAGAAATCACTTCATTTAGTCAAGGCCAAGTTTGCCTATTTATTGAATGGAACTATTAATATATGTTCCATACAGTTTATTCAGGACCTTGATAGTCTCTAGAAATGATAAATGCATTGGTGATTTCTGAGACTATGCCCTCTTATTTTGTAGTAAAGAAAGTTGAGTCCAGAACATTAAAGGATTTGCCCAAGAAAATTAAGATAGTAATTAACTCAATTGAGGTTTTTAACCCAAGTCCTCTGATTCTAGAGTTAATACCCTTGCCACTTATTATTTTTATTTTTTTAAGAAAATATGTTTAATAGGCAATCAGAGACACAGCCATCATAGAAACACATTTTTTTGTGAGGCAATGGGTTAAGTGACTTGACCAAGGTCACACAGTTAGATAATTGTTAAGTGTCTGAGGCCAGATTTGAACTTTGGTATTCCTGACTCCAGGGCTGGTGTTCTATCCACTGTGCCACTTAGCTACCTCATATATTATACATTTTGAACAAAAAAAAGAGTTGCTAACACTACTTTTTCCCCAAGGTTTCTGGAACGTAACATAAAAAAATTCTAAAAAAATACTGTATAAGTGAGGTTACAATGACAATAAAATATTGATCTTATCTACATCATATATATACATGTATATATATAAATAAATGTATATATACATATATTTATATATTTATGTACACATTTCTCCTAATAAAATGTAAATTCTTTGAGGGCATAGACTTTGACTTTTGTCACTATGTTTCTAGCACATGCCTAGAATTTGGCACATACTTAAGAATTGCTTGTTAATTAAGTGGGATTTTTATTGACAACTAGTTTTGACTAACAGAAACATTTGCTTAGAATTCCAATTGCTGAAGGTTAAATGAAGATAAAAATAAGAAAGACCATGGAATTAGGTTTAGAAGGGACCTCAAAAATCATCTTATTTATCGATGAGAAAACTAAGGTTCAAAGAAGTTAAAAATATAGTGTCCCTCTAGGCTGCTACTCAGAGAGAAACCACTCTCACATTTAAGGATCAAAGGACATTCTCTGGATTCTCATTCTTATTCCTACAGCTCATGAGCCCTCACAAGTGTGCTTTCCAACAGATACAGTTATCTCAAATGAAAGGCATTTACTGTTAGCAAAGTAATGTCACTTGTTTACAAAGCATTTTCCATAATCTATCCAAGATATACTCTCCCACAAATGTAAATATCTCTGGGAAAAGTGAAGGACATAAGGTATAATTGTAATTAGATGCACATGTAGAGAACAATTGTCACTCTAGCACCAGAGTTTCTTTTTTTCCCCAATTTCCCAATTTATTTATTTTTTTCAATTATATATAAAGTTAATTTTCAACATTCATTTTTGTAAAATTTCCTTCCCCTTACCCTTCTCCAAGATAGCAAATAATCTGCTATAGGTTATGAATGCACAGTCATGTTACATATATCTTCATGTTGGCCATGCTGTGAAAGAGGAATCAGAACAAAAGGGGAAAAGTTTGACAAAGAAAGCAAAAACAAAATGCAAATTTTAAAAAGTGAAAATCAGATGCTTTGATATGTATTTAGACTCTATAATTCTTTCTCTGAATGGCATTTTCTATCCCAAGTCTTTTAGAATAATCATTGATCACTGTATTGGTGAGCTAAGTCTATCATAGTTGATCATTACACAATGTTGCTGTTTCTGCATACAATGTTCTCCTGGTTCCACTCACTACTATTCTTTCTCTTGTCATGGAATTCTCATGAAGTTACTCCTTGAGCCCAACATCTCCTCTGGGTGAATAGCTCAGCTAGAATGATTCTACTTTTTCAAGCTTTCTTCTGAATAGAGTCATTTTTCCTCTTTGCTACCCTTTGATATAGATACAAGGATAATGGTTCATAAATGTTCCTAATGAATCTGGACTACCTTCTACTTTCTAGATAACTTTGACTTTTAAGATCTAGGAGCATAGTTATTCATTGTTCATCCAATTACATCACCCCTTTCCCACTCAGTAAGAGAGAGGTGTTCATATTTCATAATGATATAAGAGGTTATTAACATTTATTAATAGCTTAACACCTCATCATCTGTAATTGCATCTTGATGTAGTCATCACACTCTTGGGATTAGTTGGAATCAGATTTTCTCCTCCTATGTATAAGTACTCCAAAGTCACATAATTAGTAGCAGACTCAGGTCTTCTGTCTTCAAATCCACTGCTCTTTCTCCTTCTACTATGTGATATGTTACATGGACCATACTCCCTCTATCTCCTTATATATTTTTCATATTTCAACAAAAAAATTTTTCTTCAGACTAATTACTCTTAGAAAAGTAATGAAATTCAATAAGTTCATTTTTCTTCTACCTATCCTTTCTAATTTGAACCCTCCGCCTTTTGAAATACCAATATCTTTCCTTAAAAGTAGATACTATTGTCCTGAGGTGTGTTGGTAAATGTGTAACAATTAGGTATAAAATAATATTGTATGAAGAACATGCTTTTAAATTTCATCTGCATTTTAAATATTTTATTCTTCTGTTTTTATGTCTAAAGAATCAGCAAAACAACTGATTGAATCCTGATTTGTAGAATTTACTAACTGCCTTGCTGTAAATGCTCACATTAAAAATTTTACAACCTGCTCATGAGAGTCAGTTCAAGTTGGTTCCAGCATATGCCTGTTACTATTTCTAATTTACACTTTATTTTTTAAACCTCTCATTTCTTTCTCTTTTCAGGAATGTTTACCTGACTTTTTTTTTCATTTCCCTCTTTGAAACAGTAGAGGAATATAATAGGAATAATCATATTTCAATTGAGAAAAGACATCATCAATTAAACTATTATAGTTAAAATCCTTGGGGAGCCTTATATACAGTGACATATAGCTATTTTTATGGCAATAATGTATTTATGGTTGTCTATGTATGTGTATGAATGCATATTTAAGGCTGTGTGATTCTATCCATCCTCTCTTTAAACTTCTGAAATTTTCTCTCCAAAAATCTAGGGTGCATAATAGATTATAATCATCTTTCTTCATCTTTTCCTCTGTGGTATCCTTCATCTCTGCCCCGCCCCTGAAACTAGTCCTTGTTTGTTGGAAAGAACTGGGTTCAGAATAAAAATTCCAACTAATAACAAAGAAGTATGCTTTGAATAGAGAGAGAGAGCTCCCAAGATGGCTTGATATTTGAAATCCCTAACTCTGATATGGCATGCCTCTCTGCCAGGATTATGAACTTGTCCCTATATTTCACATCTGTTTTCTTTTACTCTTCAGATTTTCCACTATAATCCTCAATATATTATCATAATCTACTTCTGTTTCTGTATTTATTAATCTTTCTTCAAATACTCCTCAAGAACTTCCTTTTTTCTTGCACTTTTTGTGCCTTTTTAACCACTTGGCCTATTTTCTTTTTTTAAGGTGCTATTTTCCTACAGTATTTTTTGTGCCTCCTTTTGCAAGTTGTTGACTCTTTTTTTTGTGATTTTCTTGCATCAGTTTCATTTCTCTTCCTAATTTTTCCTCATATTTCTCCTACTTTATTTTATTTTTTTAGATTTTTCAAGGCAATGGGGTTAAGTGGCTTGCCTAAGGCCACATGGCTAGGTAATTATTAAGTGTCTGAGGTCGGATTTGTACTTTATTTTTTAATTTTTTATTTGTACCTTATTTTTTAAAATCCCTTTTGATCTCTTTCAAATCCTCATGTCAATTCATTTTTTTTCTTTGAGGTTTTGGATATAGCAGTTTTGACTTTGTTGTCTTCTTCTGAATTTGTGTTTTGATCTTCCCTCTCACTATAATAACTTTCTATAGTAAGGATTTGTTTCTGCTGTTTGCTCTTTTTCCAGCCTCTTTCCTTGACTTTTAACTTTACTCTACTTTTGGAGTAGAAGGGCCATTGTCCCAGGATTGAATTTTTTGTGGAGTTGTTTCATAGATAATTCCAGGAACCTATAAGTTTTCAGTTCTTCCAACATGGTATGATCTAGGGAGAGATATGTTTGCTACTCTCCTGGTTTTGCTCTGGTCTGTGAGCAATCACAAATACCCATTTTCATCTTGACACTGTGATCAAAGTTCCAGCTCCCCTATGGTCACAAGCTCTGGTATGCTATTGCTCTTTTTCACTTTGGAAATGAGACCCAAGACTGTGACTTAGATTCAAATCAAGGCAACATAGTCCTACCCTGATGCCAGTAAAGGGAACCCTATAATTTCCTTCTTGCTCCCTTATCTTCTACAGTCTGAAAGTCTTGGAAATGGCTCCTGCTGCCACTAACTTATTTGTTTCCCAATCTGACTGCTGGTTAGCCAAGGCAAGGCCTGCCCTGGATTGTGCTCAGCTCTTACCTTGGTACAATAGACCTTTCCTGCCTAACTTCCAAGTTGTCTTGGGCTGGAAAGATTCTCTGTGTACTAGCACTCCAGAATTTGTTTTGAGGCATTATTTAAAGTTATTTGGAGAAATTTTGAAGAAAGTTCAGGCAGGTCTTACCTTGTCTCTTTCATCTTGCCTCTGCCTCCAACTCAAATATTCCTAATCATCCTGTTTTCTTTTGATCCCTGAATTTAATCACATTAGTAATTTACTTTTTTTTTTTTACTTATGATACAATATTTACTTTTATTTTTAGGTTTTTGCAAGGCAAATGGGGTTAAGTGGCTTGCCCAAGGCCATACAGCTAGGTAATTATTAAGTGTCTCTGACTGGATTTGAACTCAGGGACTCCTGACTCCAGGGTGAGTGCTCTATCCACCATGCCACCTAGCCGCCCCTACAATATTTACTTATAATACAATATTATTCCATCCCCATAAACTTTAAGCCTCCTCTTCCTCTTCCTCCTTCTACTTCCTCCTCCTCTTCCTCCTCCTCGCTCCTTCTCTTTCTTCTTTTTTGTCTTCTTTCTTTGTCTTTCTTCCTTCTTCCTCCTTTCTTTCCTCTTCCTTCATTTTCTTCTTCTTCCTTCTCCTCTTCATTCTTCTTCTTCTTCTTCTTCTTCTTCTTCTTCTTCTTTTCCTCCTTCTCTTTCTCCTTCTACTTCTTCTCCTCCTCCTCTTTGTCCTCCTCCTTCTCCTCCTTTATTCTTCTCATATAACTTTCTAGAGTTACAGTCTAATCATGAGTCCCATGTCACAAAGTTTCAGATATATCTGATTCTGAATTTTCCATAGTGATATTTGTCTTCCTTGAGAGTCATCATTTGTATATGAACATATGAGGCCATGGGTTTTATTGCTGATTCTTGAATTTTTGTTTTCTATGAAATTTTAAGCACTCATTGCTATTCATCTTCCTACTTAGTAGCTATTCTCTGTTGTATATAGTTTGGTAAATACTACGACACACATTTGGGTTCTAAAAGTCAGCTTCATCATTACAAGAAGTGAATGAATGATTAGAATGAAATTGCTCTGAGGAATAAAAAAGGTATTTGGAAGTTTTAGTTTAAGTTCAAATTGAAGTCTACAGGGTAATATATGGCAGTCAAAGTAAGCCAATGTTACCTTATATTGTACTAGAATCATAATTTCCAGAATGAGGGAGTAGTTTATTTGTTCAGTGACATAATTTAGCAACAACATTAATATAAGCTTGAGAG
Source organism: Macrotis lagotis (assembly GCF_037893015.1). Lineage (NCBI taxonomy): Eukaryota > Metazoa > Chordata > Mammalia > Peramelemorphia > Peramelidae > Macrotis > Macrotis lagotis. Next base: position 437,468,289 of record NC_133666.1, read on the forward strand.
TATCCAGAGGAAATTAGCCAAAAAGACAAAAATCCTCAAGTTTATGCTATATGAAGGGACTTAAGACCATGCCAAAGAATTGTCAAGTAGAAAAGGTATGAAGTTTGTCCCACTTGACCTCCTAGAGGAAAAAAATCTCTACCAGTTAAGGAGCGGTAGATTTAGGCATGTTGTAGGACATTCGTAATTGGAGCTACCAAACGTAAAATGCATTCACTCTCCTTGAAAGTCTTAAATAAAAGCTAAAATGTTGTAGAGTTGTAGAGAATATTTTTCAAGCATCCTTCAGGTGACATTTCTTAAAAAGGATCTTTCCTGAATATACTTCGCCTAAGTTGTTGGTTACCCTTATGGAATTACTTTGAATTTACTTATCTGCATGCATACCACATTATCCCAATAGAATGTAAGCTCAATAAGGGCAGATATTGGTTTTTTTTGTCTGTGTATTCTCAGTACCTACCACCAGACCTTGTACATAGTTGGAGCTTAATAGCTATTTGCTGAAGCTTTGAAATTGATGATTAGACTAAATGGTTACTGAGATGCAACTAATCTCTGAACATCTGTGACTTTATAATAGAAAATAAATTCTGCTCTCCTTATCCTAACAGAACAGAATATTTTGTTCTGCCATATATGAAATAGGATTTTTTCAGAAACTTTAAAGTTCTACATATATTAGGCATTATATTATTATTATTATTATTATTATTATCATTATTATTATTATCATTATTATAAATACCATCATTCTGGGTGGGAAAATGGTCTGGACAATTTAGGACTGCTTAATATAGCTCAGCATATACAAATCATGAAGAAAACAAATTAAAGATCAGTCTCCTCAGACAGTGATTACACATTCTTTTACCACCACCACCACTACTACTACAGTACTACTACCATTACTAATACAACTATGACTATAACTAAGACTACTGATAGCATTTCAATATCACTTAAGATTTACAAAGAATTTTGCAATCATTGTCTCATTTGTCCCTCACAATAATCCTGTGAGGTAGGTATTATTATTATAATCATATTAGAGGCAAGGAAATTGAGGCTAAGGGAGTTATGCCTAAGATCACACAGTTTTAAGTGTCTGAAGCAGGATTCAACCTCATGTCTTCCTGATAGTAAATTCATCTTTTTGTTAGCCTACTGTCATCTTTCATTGATTTAATAATTATTTTTGAGAGCCTATTATGTGCCCAGGACTGTGCTAGATTTCATAATGGAACCAAAGAATTTACTTTTGAGTCATTCAACAGTTAACAAAAAAGAAGATTACTAAATTTTCCCCCAAATAAAACTGAATCTGATATTAATTTTTGCTCCAAAAGACACATTAGGGCTTATTTTCAGCAGATATCTTTTTTATTTACAAGAATCTACATTTGTTCATCTACTTTTTTATTCATGAACAAAAATCCTCATTTATTAAAATACAGTTATGTCATCTTCTTCTGGAACATTGTCATAACTCTCCAAACCCCGAATTCTAGCCTGACTTTCTTGTGACTCATGTTTGCTGTAGAACCATTGGCCCCAATCTCTCATGTCCATCAATAGAACTCTCCTTAAATGAGCAGTTCTTATCCATGTAGCCTGCTTCATAGTGCACGGGCAACACAGCTGTCAGTGATTATTTACCCTATGAATTCTTCACTCAAGTCACAACCTCTCTGAAGCTCAGCTTCTTTCCATTCTATTTTCAATGTAGTCATTGATTTCCATGTGCAAATAGCCCTTGAATGGCTTGCTTTTTTGAAATATCAAAAGTCTGAAGATTGGCAGTTATTCCTACAGAAATCATTATTTGATCTATTCTCTTTACAAGGATGTTCTTCACATCTTTAGCTAGGTGTGTGTTGGTTGAATCCCAGTCCAGCAGACCTCTTTGGCCACCTGGCACAACAAGTGGCAACATTAAATCTGTTCACTTCTTATAATGTCTTTTTTGGTTTCAAGAACATAATGCCTGAAATAAGTTCACTCATCTTTCTTGCCCTTAGTGATAATTAGAGGCTGGGTTTCTTTTCATCCAGTTGTTATCAGGTGCACATTTATTTGTGAGTTGTATCTGTACTCCAATTAGCCATTCAGCAATAAGTTTCAAGTTCATCTGTTTACATAGGAGTTTACCTCTCATCCAAAACTGCCCAATTTTTTATTTACAAATACTTAATTATAACTTGTATTAGCATTCAATTTTAAGTATTAATGCCAGTAATATTTATATTTAATTACATATTAATATTATTATTTTGTAATTCAACATATCTGACATGTTGTAACAGAAGTACTAAATGCATCTATCTGACTGATGAATTTAAGGGGCTTATTTTTGGGGTAGGGTTTATTTTTAAGGGAAAAATGGTAGTTATAGCAGGAGAATATTCAGCAAGGATAGGCAATGAGAACCCTTGTTCCCAGTTGGGTGAAGTTACCATCACTTCATTAGCCAACTGAGAACCCCTTGAGATACTTGTGGCAGCTTTATACTCAAGTGATGAGATTTATTTTCATGTGTCAACTAAGACTTGAGCACTGCCTTAGTACCTTTTCAGGTTTTTAGCATAACCTGCATTGTAAGAGAAGTTAGGGTATTGATCCTAGCTCCTCTTTCTAATGCTACAGTTAAGGGACAGAGCTCATTATGCTATATTTATATTTTTAGTAGATGTAGCAACATCATCAGGGGTGTAATTCCATCCACAAACATATCAAAATCCATGTGAATTTCTTCTTTTTTGCTCTTTATTTTCATTTTCCCCCTCCCCCCAAAACAGCAAGTAATCTGATGTAGGTTAAATATATTTCCACATTAATCATATTATGAAAGAATCAAAACAAAAGGGAAAACCCAATACAAAACCCCCAAAAGTGAAAATAGTATACTCTCTTCTGCATTCAGAATCCATAGTTCTTTCTCTGGATGTGGTTAGCATTTTTCATCATGAGATTTTTGGAATTGTCTTGAATCATTGTTTTGCTGAAAGGATCTAAGTCAAACACAGTTGATTATTGTACAACATTACTGTTATTATGTGCAATGTTCTCTTGTCTCTTCTCACTTTACTCAGCATAAATTCATATAAGTCTTTCCAGGTCTTTTCTGAAAATGCCTGCTCATCATTTCTTTTCTTGGTCCTTTAAAAAAATACAAACCAAAAAAAGAAACCAAAGTGAATTTAAATTAAGTTTCTTTTGAGAATTTCAGCAAACCCTTGAAATAATTGGAGATATCTTGGTCTATAATAAAATCATTCATAAGACTCTGTCCCTTTAGGGGTGGATTTTAGATAATTGCATACTTTTATTTATCTGTATGTTTAGATGAATCCTAAAGGACTGATTTTTGTCATCGTCCAAGATATCTGCAATTATTTCAATGACTTCCTGAAATTTTCAAAAGAAATTTAATTTTTGGAAAAAAGGATAAAATAGTCCTTTGATCCTTCATAATAATGGATCACCCAAAGTTTCAGTGAGCACAAATATATTACAGTACAAGCACTGCATACAAAAAAGCAGAGAAAGAAGTGTCATACAAGAAGTGTGTACAGAAAAGATGAGGAGGATACGGTAATATAAATACTGTTATTTAGCAGGCAATTCATTTAACAGGCAATTATAACTTCACAAAACTTAAGTGTAAATTGGAAATGAACATGCATGTAGAATTCAGAATTCACAATTCATACAAAAGTTTGCATATGTGTAACAGTAGGGCAAAGGACTGAGGTAATACCAGGAAGGGGTGTGATAATAGAGGGGGAGAAATGCTGTAAAGATAGGCAAAGGACAAAACTTCTTCTAAAGAGAAGCAACAAGGTGAAGGCAAAAGCTACATTATTTTCCTGTGGGAAATGCTAGATCATGAAAACAGTGTGGTCTGCTTATCTTTGATTCCTAGCTGCACAAGCAGTTTCCCAAACTTACTTCCATCTGTCTTGACACCCAAGGACATACTGGAAGTCCAGTTTGGGATGCAAACAACAAATTATGTCAACTCATGGGAAGGGGCTTAGCAGGTAGAGTGGTTCATCCTTGACACATTCAAGGCCTTCCCCACACTCTGGGCCTAGAGTTTCTGGAAAATATGGCAGCTCAGAAAGACAAATTCAGAAGACCCCATAACATTTATTAACAGTATACAAGTAATGTCAACAGATTTGGGGGAAGGTTTTAAGGATGTTAGTTGGACTTTTGATGGAGACTTTATAGAAAAGACACTAATAAAAGTCATATCAGATGAATGGGTTGAGATCAGGGTCATTGATGAAAGTACTCACATCAATGAGGTCATCCATCCACTGAAGTAATTAGAACTGAAGTAAACAGGTTTGATGAAGAATGATCATTTCCCATTGCACAAAATGATGACAAACCTCTTATTTCCTGGTTAAAATCAAAATTAAATCCAGTCCCCTCAGACTTCTACTTTGCAAATCCCATATGAACATAAATTGATACATAATTTGGAATTATTTTACTTTGGGCAAAAACATTTGGGAGGAAGCAGAGAAGTCAGTGAAAGTAACCTTGAGGCAGGAGAGATGATGTATAAGTAGGATTCTGGGTGTGGAGCACAAATGGGCAATATACACAGAAATCAATCTGGCTAGGGAGATGGGAATTTGCCCTAAGAGATAGAGTGACCTTTTGTCTTACTTTTTTCTCTCCTGACTGGTCTATGATTTCACTTCATTCCCAGGGTCTCATATCCCCCAAATCTCCACAGATACATTAGTAGGTGGAACATGAGGAGTGGGACCAGCAATTTCCAGTTTTTGATAGACCATTCTATACCTAGTTCAGCATATGACTCTTTTTTTAAATTTTTCAAGGCAATGGGGTTAAGTGGCTTTCCCAAGACCAGCTAGGTAATTATTAAGTGTCTGAGGTCAGATTTGAACTCAGGTACTCCTGACTCCAAGGTCAGTGCTCTATCCACTGCACCACCTAGCTGCCCTAGTACATTACTCTTGAGAAGATTTTTCATCCTTTACCTCAGCAGACTTCTCCCACTGGTAAAGCCTCCACATCTACAGTTTTTCCCCGATTCTTGAATTCGTCCATGGAACTTCCATTCTATGAAGTACTTATGCCAACCATGCTTACCTAAAGCCTGGATCAGCTCATGATTCCCTAAACTACTTTTTGACCTTCTCCCCTCCTAAGTACCTTACTCACTGTCTTTTCAACTCCCTTTTTATATGCTATCTTCACAAATTAAAATACAAGTTGTTTGATTTTTAACTGTCTTGGCAGGGAAGAAATATATAACCTCTCCTATGTCAGGACCTGGACAAAGACCCAGTTATCTATTCTAGTTATAGTTCGAAATAGAAGAGAAAGCCAAAAAAAATCATGCTCTCTTTCTCTAGTCATCTGACTTATTTGGCATTTCTTAAGAGTGGCTAGATAATTGAATTAGTTATAAAGGGGGTCAGAATTAATTTAGAATGTAAGCTTTTAAATAGATACTATTTGTTACTATGTAGAACCTGAATGGAATCTGGGAAATAGGTGTTGCTTTTTGTCCAATGCACTATTTTAATTATGTACTTTCACCCAGACTCTAGGGAAAGATTTCCATTTTCCTTCATCTCATTAAGAATATCTTCAAGAAAAAGGATTTTTAATTTTATATTTTAAGTGAATTTCATATATGAATAGAGTTTCTCTGGGAAACTCTAAAACATATACATAAATAAAAATAGACAGGACTTAGGTCAAACCTAGACCCTGGAATTTTTTTCATTTCATACACAATCTTTCTTGCCTTACTTAGTTTGCCTACATTTCTACATTGAGTAATATTTATTAGAAAATCTATACTCTATTTAATGCTTTTGTATGACTTATGGACTTTATTTCTTCTGTACTTAAAACAGTGCTATACATCCTCTGGACTTTCTACCTTTTTTAATTAATGGCATTGAATTCACCCAGCCTGGCTTCCTTAATGAAATTTCAGTTAAAAAGCTAAATAATGAGAGAAGGAGAGGGATGAGTGTCTCCCGGGGACCAATAGGGTTCAGGTCCCTTGAGTTTTCCTCCTAGTTCTCCCCATTGTTTCACCCTGTGATCTTGAATTAGCTACTATGTGCCTTTGTTTAATTCTGTATAGAACTGGAGTTAGACCAAGTACAGGCAGTTGTATGGTAAGGATGAATGAATGCCTAAAATGTGCTTTGAGAGCCTCAAGTAAAATGCACTATACTGCATGTGGAAATTATTATTAGTTCATTCTTCATGCACTTCTAGTCCTTGCCCTCTAGGCTCAGACTGCTAGCCAAGGCACCAATTACTGTCGATTGGGCTGTTGGTTCTTGTGATGTGAACACCTGTCCCCTAGCAAATGAACTGAGATAATACATACCAATTTACTATGTGTGTCATCTACCCTGCAAATTGAGGCCCCCAATACAGTACTGAGTTGAATAATAAATGACAAGAGCTGTAAATGACAGAAAGAGGATTTTATACAAGTGGCCAGGCATCTGGATGCAGCCAGGCTTTTGTCCAGCCCGGCCTGCTGCTGCAGTAAGGGCAGACATTCAGTCGGCACTTTCAAAGCTGACTAAGGGGACCATCTGCATCCACAGTGTCACTACTGAATTACTTGCTTTCCTGGGATGGCCTTGGGAGAACAACTTAGTAAAGATGGAGATTTGGCATAACCTGAGCGGTAACACTCACCAGACAGGACAAAAGTGTAAGAGGAGGGCATCACATCTTAAGGCAATTCAAGTTTGTCTTTAAAAGAACAAGTTGTTTTTTAACAACCCGCAGGCTTCCACATGTATATTTGAAATACTCTGAATTTACAGAGAAGAAAAATTCAGAGGTTTTTTTTTTTTAATGGGAGAGAAAGGAATAAATTCATTAGTTCAAATTTATCATTCTACCTTAATTAGGAACTTATTGTCCTTGGCTGGAGAAAAGATTTCTATAGTATAGGGTTAAAATTGATCAATTCAGCTATGATTCTTCAATTTTAAGTGGAAAATGTTATAGATATACAGGAATAGTTAGAGAGGAAGAAAAAATTTAATAAATAAAAATCTCACTTTAAATCCCATATTTGGAGAATAATATCTTAACAATGATGTTGATTTCTCTATAAAATATGGCTTCTTAGTAGATCATTAGTTCAGTCTCTACTTAATTACTTTATAAAATTAATTATGTTTTACTTAAATTTTGTGCAAAAAATATTTATTACAGGTGCTGAGGTGATGACTGTTCAATTTAGCAAATACGTACATGTCCATGACTCTGCACTCATTTTCATATACATCCTCAAGAAGTGCCATCTTGAATTTGTAGGAATAATCTTAAGGTCAAGGAGAAAGAATGACAATCTTAGGCAAATCCTTGGTTCTCACTTATTGTGATACTATGCAGAAGGTATCATTAAGCTATAGTTTGTGCAATGATCAATTGCCTTTTTTTTACAGATAGATTTATTTAATAGTCATCATTTACTTTCTTTTTAATTTTACTATTTTTATTTTACTTCTAGTAGTAGTAATAATAATAATAGTAGTAGGAACAATAAAATATCTTGCATTTAAGATAATAATTGTCTTTTTCACAGAATTAGTGAATGTCAAAATTGGGATAGGTATCAATTTTGACAATGGTAAACTGGTCCATTCTGTACTTGAAAAAGAATTCTGATCACAACACAAACACACACAAATGGTCATCCAGCCTTTAGTCAAAGATCTCCAATGATGGAAAAGTTCCTAATTCCTGAAGCACTCTATTCCACTTTAGGACTGCTTGAATTGTTAGGAAGTCAGGTCTGCCTAATTTGTACTATGCACTCTGATAAGCTCTGGGAGTTTTTCCTGATATTGAACTTTAATCTGCTTCTTTAAAACTTCTGTCCATATATCCTGATTATTCCTCCTGGGGCCAAATAGAATAAGTCTAACCTATCTTCCAAATGACAGAATTCAAACCCTAAACATGGATATGATCCCTCCTACCCTGAGTCTTCTGTAAACTGAATGTTCTTTCAATCAGTCTTCACATGATATGAATTCAAAGTCCTTCATAATATTAAGTGTTCTCATCTTGATGTCTTAGTTCCTCTTGTCTAGATGTTCTCCAACTTGTCAACATTCTTCCTAAAGGGTAGCGTGCAGAACTGTACCAAATAATCCAGATGTGTCTGATCAAGGCAGAGTACAGGAAACTCATCAATAATCTTACATCTTTGAAAAGTATTTACAAAATGAGAAGGGAGAACTGAAGAGTACATACTGAAAAAAGGGTAAAGTAGTGATGTACTATGATAGATATGAAATAACTATACCAATAGAAATATATCAAATTACTTTAGCCATTTAAAATTTCTCTCATCATAAAATGCTTCATTACCTATGAAATATTTGAAAGAAGTAATATGAGATCATTGCAAGAGGACTAGTCAGAAAATTTAGATTCAAATTCTAACTCTCTTATCTAGTAGTTAGATAATCTGCTTCTTCTCTGAGTCTTATTTGTAAAAGGATAGTTAGGGCCTAACCTACCCTTCAGTTCAAAATCTTTGATTGAATGTAGTATATTGCAATCATCTTAGTTTGTAATTTTATGATCCTATAATCCTACCTCTCATTAGGAATTTCTGAGCTCCAGAGAAAAATGACCAGATGACATCATTGCCCAAGTAATGAGAGTGACTGGAAATCCTCAAATCCATTCATTGATGAGTTAGGAGGGTCTCTACCCCAAGCATGTGAAGACTTCCTACAGTGGAATGGGTAGATGGGAACCATTTATTCTAAATACTATGACTGTTGGAGAAAGGCTATCTCCATTCTAATTCAGCAGTCTACCCTGTGTCTTCATGCCATTCCTGTGAAACATAGTTCCTCAACCTATTCATTTTCTATATCTTACTCTGTCACCCCACCTAAGCTATATACAAAGGTAGTCTTATTTTTTGATCTTGCCATCACCCACAATATGCACCTCCATGATCAAGAATCCTGAAATTCTCTAATCTGGGATTATTCTATTGACTATTTGCTTCTCCCTCTGTCTTGTCTTTTCAAATCATATTCTTCCTCCACATTGCAACCTCCAATCCTCAGTTCTTTCCCAGGCCAGCTATCCTGAACTTGCCATTCTCTTCTTTTGCCATCTTGACTCCATGGTAAACCTGTTCTTCTCTAACTTGTTCTCTTCTTTTGGGTACTTATCCCTTTTATAATATTGCTAAATGCTACCTGCCAAACTCAGTTTTGAATCATTCCCATCATATTACATCTTTGCTCTATATATATGCTGCTGAAAGATGGTGGAAAAATACCACACAATCCAGACTGGGTCTATTACAAATTTATTTTAACTGTTCCTTCACTGCTATTTCTGCACTTCCTTTATTAAGTTAGCATCTTATTTTCTACAATGACTCTTCCAAACATTTTTATTCCTCCACAAACCTCCCATAGCTCTCAAGTTCTTTACCCTCTAAGATGAAAACCTTGATTCATATATTACAAAACAATTGAGGTTATTCTCTATAAGTTCTCTCTTCTCTACTCCTTTCCATCCCAACTTTTAGTAAAGGAATGGAGGTAGGTAGAGGGTAGGAAGGGAGGTGGGGAGAAATCTCAAAATGACTATCTATTTCTTCTCTATTAATGTTCCACAAATAATCATAGATTTATTTATCTGGTACAAGATTCAGAAATACTTTTCAAGCATGAAGATTTATGACACTGATTGTATGCCAATAGAGATTTAATTGGCTGATTACAGGGCAAGGATTCATGTATAAAGACTAATAATTCTAATGGGTGAATGTTCTATTAAGAAGTAAATAAAAAAGGCCTCAAAACATCAGACCATTAATTATGTCTGTGGCACCTTATCTATTTTTGAGTAATTGATATGCCCTTTACCAGGGCTAAAATATGCTAAGGAATTATTGTGTTCTAGATGAGTACACAGCAGAAATTATGCAAACGATGTCACTGTGACATTCCTACAGCTGTCACATGGCACAAGAACATAGTGACTTCCACCAAACTACCAAATAATGGGATATCAAAGTTTGGAAAGCATATCAGAGGTCTTTTAGTATGACATATATCACAATCTTCTCTGCAATATTCCCAACAATTGATCATCTAGCCTTCATTTTGTATTCATAAATGAAGAGAAGTCCATCTCAGAAGAAAGCTCATTCCATGTTTTGATAACTCTAATTATGAAGGAAAGGTACCAGGTGGTAAATTGAATAGGGGACTGGTTTTGTAATCAGAAAGACTCATCTTCATGAGTTCGTGAGTTCAAATGTAACTTTACAAGTTTAGAAGTTGCATGTCCCTGGGTAAGTCACTTATCCCTGTTTGCTGCAATTCCTAGTCTGCAAAATGAGCTGAAGAAGGATATGTCAAACGACTTGTGTTTTTAGCAAAAAAAGAAAAAAAAACCTCCAAAAAGGGTAATGAAGAGTCAACAAAACTGAAATGACAGAACAAAAGCAAAAGTAAGAAGGGAGTTATTTTTTATAAACATTGGAATATAAAATCTGTCTCTTTGCAACTTTCATTCATTTCTCTTAGTTCTGGCTTTTGGGGACAAGCAGAACAAGTCTAATGTCTTATCTATACGAGAGGCATTCAAACACCTAGAGAAAGCTATCATATACCTAATAAGTCTTTTACAGGCTTACCATACTTAATCCTACAGCCAATTGTTGTGCATCATGTTGCCTAACTAAGGCTGTCTACATGTATTGCTTCTTCGTCTCCTCTCACTTATTTCTCAATTCTTTGCAATCTGACTTTGAATCACTATTCAAATGAAATTGTTCTTTCCAAAGTCAACAGGAATATTATAATTGACAAATCCAATGACTTTTTTTCCCAAATCAAATACTTCTTGATCTATTCAAAACATTTGGTACTTTTTATCACCCTGTCTTGGATACTATATTTTTCTGGATTTTAATGACTTTTTTCATATGTAATTAACTGCCAAATCCTGCTAGATTTTTACCTTCTTCATGTCATATATATATATATATATATATATATATATATATATATATATATATATATATACATACATACATATATTCCATTCTCACCCCTGATACTGCTATGACTCTAGGGAAGACCATCCTATTCCTTCACACTTGGACTATTTCAATAGCCAGCTGACTGACTCCATTCTCTCTCTCCTCATCCCAAACCATCCTTTACTCAGTTCTCAAAATAATCTTGCTAAAACACAGGTCTAACCACATCATTACACCCCATTCCTATTACCTTAGTCAATAAACTCCAGGGGCTTGCCATTACCTCTAGGATCAAATATAAAATTCTCAATTTGGCTTTTAATGTTCTTCATCTGACCTCTTCCTAACTTTCCAACCTTTCACCCTATTCCTTTCCATATGCTCTCACTGTTTCTCACATACGACTTTCCATTTCCCATGCTTTCAGTTCTTGGAACATGTTTCCCTCCTTGTTTCTGTCTGCTTCCTTGATTTCTTTCAAAGTTCAGGTAAAATTCTACTTTCTACAAATCTTTCTCACTCCTTATTAATATTTGTGCCCTTTCTCTGAGAATACTCCCAAATGATCATCTCTCTTTTTTGTACATAGTTGTTTGTATATTGCTTCCTTCATTAGACTGTGAGCTCCTTGAGAGCAGGGACTGTCTTGTTCATATGTTTGTTTGTTTATATCTTTACTATTCAACATCACTTAGTACAATGCCTAACACACAGTACTACTTAATTAATGTTTATTAATTTATCAGCACTGTGTTTGGTAACTAGGTACTTAATGGAAGCTTGTTGACTTGACTTGTCCTAGGTCAGCTTCTATGCATCTTTCTGCTCCTCTCCAGGCTCATTTTGAGAATTATCAGGCACTATCCTTTTCTCATACTATGGCTTAACACCAAGAATATGTTCCATACCCTCTCTTCTTTCTGTCAGAATTCACCCTTAGTGACCTCATTTTGGTGTTAATGGGTCAAATTATCATCTCCATCCAAATAATTTCAAAAATTTTATAATCAGCCTGAACTCCTTAATTTTTCTCATCTTATATACTCAGTAATTTAACTAGTCTTGCCAATTCTACTTCCATAATATTCTTATGTATATTTCTCTGTATTCACTCACAGGGTCATCACCTTGATTCAGGTCCTCATCACTTCTTGATGGATAACTGCAATAGAACCCTAATTGGTCTCTCTGGTTCAAATGTCTCCCCTCTGAAATCCATCCTCCTCACAAATGCCAAAGTTATACTCCTAAAGCACTGTTATGACCATGTCATTCCACTCAAGACATTTCAATGACTTTTATTGCCTCTAGGATCAATATAAAGTCTTATTTTTGACATTTAAAGGCATTTGCTTTCTATCTGAAATCTTCCTTTCCAGTTTTATTATATATGTTCTTCCCCTCATTTTTGTGATTAAAGTCTTTCATATGTTATTCCTTCCATAATATTCCATCTTCTCTCTCTGTTCCTTTACACTGGCTACTTCCCATACCTGGATTATTCCCATCTTACTTCCATCTCCTAGAATCCCTTGTTTCATTCAAAATTCTTTTTAAGTGATATCCTATACATGAAGCCTTTCCTTAACCAACTATCTTCTATCTTCTAGTGGCTTCCTACCCCCAAATAATTTACCTTTTATTTATTGGATGTGTATGCACATACATACAAATATCTTGGGGCGTGTGTGTGTGTGTGTGTGTGTGTGTGTGTGTGTGTGTGTGTGTGTGTGTCTGGAAAGGTCCATGCTTCTTGCTAACATAATATAACAACTTAGTTATCGTTTACTGATTTGGAAAGAATGAGAAGTGATGGTTGAAAAAAATAGCTTGGACCCATATTTTGAAGGACTTGAAGGCAAGAAGAGTTATTATTTCTTTTCTCTGGGCATTGGAGTGCCAATTTAAAAAAACTTTAAAAAGGAGAGTAACATTAGGAACCCTACACATTAACAAGATTACTTAGGCAACAGTGCTAAGAATGGCTTACAAGTGGTAATGATAGGTGAGAGGTGGATAGTTTAAAAGTCCTTTATAATGGGAGAGGTGAAAAGTAAAGCTAGCATAAGAGTATGCATTTAAATGCTGAGGAAAACATCTCGCAGTAGCACAGGTGCTATCTTACTTGCACACATGCACAGGGATGTTTCAGTAATTTGTAACTACTGGTGAAGTGAAAGAGAATGTGGCTCCCCCAATGACAGAATAATCTCTTAAGATTTACAGGGCTACCCTCTCCATTTTCCTTCCCCAATGTCTAATACATTTACTACATCCTAAAATATTTATGTGTGGTGTTCTGTACTGGCATCTCTTTACCTAGAAGCCCTGAGGGCCTTGGGAGGCAATGGTAAAGTGGTTCTGGTTGGTTAGTTGTCCTTTGCCCATCACTTAGGAGAATATTTTTTCTACCTTCTTCCTGGAACTCCTCATCCTCAGGAATTCTGGCCTTCCTAACCTTCTTGTCTTAACTCTCCTAATCCATTCCAAATTACTAAATTATAACTATGGTTTTAGATGATGTGGGTAAGATGTATGGACCTTTCCAGAGGGTATTTGTATGGCAGTAGGGGACTGTTAAAATTGAAGAGGTTTTATGCTTTAAAAGAATTACACTATAATGGTGATGGCAGAGATGACCTTCAAATGATGTTTGATCCAAGGAGTTCCTGTCTGATGCCATTTCAAACCACACAGAACTCAGGTAACTATCTGTGCATTAAAGTAGTCAACATTGGATAGAGATGTCCAAATGATTCTTTTAAAAGCAAATGGATTGGGGCAGCTAGGTGGAGTAGTGGATAAAGCAACAGCCCTGGAGTCAGGAGTACCTGGGTTCAAATCCAGTCTCAGACACTTAATAATTACCCAGCTGTGTGGCCTTGGGCAAGCCACTTAACCCCATTTGCCTTGCAAAACAACCTAAAATAAAAACAACCTAAAAAATGCAAATGGTTAAAAACAAAACCAAAAGAATGAAAAACTAGAAAAAAATATAAAATATCTCATTGGAAAAACAACTGACCTGGAAAACAGATCCAGAAGAGATAATTTAAAAATTATTGGATTATCTGAAAGTCATGACCAAAAAAAAAAAGCCTAGATGTCATATTTCAAGAAATTCTCCAGGAAAACTGCCCTGATATCCTAAAAGCAGAGTGTAAAATTGAAATTGAAACAACCCATCAAATATCTCCTGAAAGAGATCCCAAAAATAAAAACTTCTAGGAATATTGTGGTCAAAATTCAGAACTTCTAAATCAAGGAGAAAACATTACAAGGACCTAGAAAGAAGCAATTCAAATATCATGTAGCTACAGTTAGGACAACACAACATTTAGCATCTTATACATTAAAGGCTTGTAAGACTTGGAATATGGTATTCTGGAAGTCAAAAGAGTTTGGATTACAACCAAGAAATTACTCAACAAAAGTAAAAATCTTCTCTTAAGGGAAAAGGTGAACTCAATGAAATAGACAAATTTAAACTTTTTGGATGAAATGGCCAAAGCTAAACAGAAAGTTTGATCTTCAGGTATAGGACTCAGATGAAGCATAAATAGGGTGAATAGAAAGGCAAACATGAGGGACTTAATGATGCTGAATAGCTTATATTCCTGCATGGGAAGAGGATACTGATAACTTATATGAACCTTCTCATTTTTAGGGGAGTTAGAAGGAATATATATATATATATATATATAGACACAGATGGGAGTTAAATCTGAGTTAATGGGGGGAAGGGAATGTACTGGAAGAAAGGGAACAGAGAGGCAGAATGGGATAAATTATTTCACATAAAATGGCAGGAAAAAGCTTTTGCAGTAGACTGGAAGAGGGGAAGGCGAGGGGGAAATGAATGAGCCTTACTCTCATCAGATGTGGCTCAGAGGGGTGGCTAGGTGGTATAGTGGATAGAGCATTGGCCCTGGAGTCAGGAGTACCTGAGTTCAAATCTGGCCTCAGACACTTAATAATTACCTAGCTGTGTGGCCTTGGGCAAGCCACTTAACTCCATTGCCTTGCAAGAAGAAGAAGAAGAAGAAGAAGAAGAAGAAGAAGAAGAAGAAGAAGAAGAAGAAGAAGCTCAGAAAATAACACACTCAATTGGGTATAAAAATCTATTTTACACTAGAGGAAAATAGGAGAGGAAAGGGATGGGGTAAAAGGGGACAGGGGAGGGGGGATGTAGATGATAAAAGAGAGGGAATATCATGGGAGAGGGTAGTCAGATGCAACACACTTTTGAGGATGGACAAGGTAAAAAGAGCGAAAGAAAATAAAATAAATGGAGGTGGGTAGAATAGAGGGAAATACAGTTATAGATAACAATTATGGGAAAAAAATTTGGAGCAATTTCTGTGATGGACTTATAATAAAGAATGCTTTCTATCCCAAAGACTAGAGTTGTTGGTGCCTAAATACAGACTGAAGCATTAAAAAAAATAAGGCAACTAATTTTAATAATTTGTTTGCTTTTCAGAATGTCTAAAATTGTTACTTACAAATTTTGGTTGCTTTACCTAAATTCTTATTAATTCATAAAATAAACCAAAAAACAAATGGATTCATATACATATGTATACCAAACATGTGCACATATGTACATACATGCACATGTATATACAATGTAAATACACATATACATGCCCACACATATATACATATAAATCTGGGAACATTCATTATTTGTAAAAGTAATAAACCAGTTGGTATTCTTCTCTCTCTCTCTCTCTCTATTTATCTATCTCATATATATATATATATATATATACAATATAAATTATTTTATGATATAAATACCTAAATAATTTTGTTATCTTACATAGCTCTTCTTTCTCATGCTCTGCCCAAGTGGGGCAGACACATATATTTAAATCTGCAATAGCATATATATATATATATATATATATATATATATATATATATATGTGTGTGTGTGTGTGTGTGTGTGTGTGTATGTGTATATATATGTACACACACACACACACACATAATCATACATCAGAGTGTTATTATTTCAGAATATCCAAACTCTGGTGTTCATATGATGTGTCATTTGAAAGTTTACAGAAATACCACATTTCACATCTCCAGAGTTCTATTTTCATATGGTCATAAATTTGTCACTTGGAAGGCTAAATTTCTTCAGGAAGTCAAAGCAGCCAGAACAGGCTAGATGTTTAATTTTGAAAAAAAAAACTGAATGAACAAGGTTTTCAAAGCAAGAGAAAAGGAATTAAAATAAGAAAATGAATCCTGTGACATTATGAGTAGTTATTATTGGGAAAATAATGATATGACAAGTATTGGAACTGTTTAGTCAGAGGATCTGAGTTCAAATGTGACTCTGTCATTTACTCTTTGTGTGACATGGCACAAGTTATTTGGACCTTAGTTTCCCCAACTGTATTCACTCAGTCTAAAAAGCATATATTTAAATTGCTTGTTGTGTGCTAAGTACTATGCTAAGGTGAGATCACAATCAAAGAAAATTAGTAAGACAGTTCCTGCACTCCAGTTTCTAAATAAAAGGAAGCTACACAGAAGTGGAGAGTAGGGTGAGAGGAAAGTACCCTGGATAGGGGTTAAGGGGATGATGGGGGAGTCCACATTGTAGCCAGGTAAGAAATGAAGAGATGACTGAACTAGATATTCTCCAAGTTCTCTTCAAATTTTGATAATCTTTGATTCTGAATTGCATACCCTCCATCATGGAAACAGTTCTTGGAGTTATTCCATATAATTCTTGTTTTTTCCCTAATCCTGTTAAATAAAGGTTCCCAGTTTACGTAGGGGAATATTCTTCAACTTCCAATGTTCTTTCTTCCTCTGGTTCCAATGATAAAATGTTTCCTCATTATGTAACAACCCAAGTGCCCTGCATTTTGTAGTTTATCAGCATTAAAGAACATGGGATTGGAGTGGCTAGGTCATGCAGTGGATAGGGCACCAGCCCTGGAGTCAGGAGTACCTGAGTTCAAATCCAGCCTCAGACACTTAATAATTACCTACCTGTGTGGCTTTGGGCAAGCCACTTAATACCATTCGTCTTATGAAAACTAAAAAAAAAAAAAAAACAAAAACCCCAAAAAACTAAAACCTAAAAACTACAAAAAAAGAGCATAGGATTATATATTTAGAGCTAGAAGGCAATTTAAAAGTCATCAGGTGAAAAATTCTTTGTTTTTTGAAGAAACTGAGACATGCAGAGTTATTTGCCCAATTGTCACACAGATGTTAGGAGTTCAATAGATTTTTCCATTGAAGCATTACCTCCATTTTTTAATTGGGATTATTCAAATTACATAAAGTTGTTACTAGTCTTAAAGTTATGATGCCCCAAACCTTCCCACACTTGCCCTAGCAGGCCCTCTTAACCTGGCAATGTTTCCTTACAATGTTTCCTACAATGTTTCTTTCCAATTGTTAAGTTCCTTCCCAAATCTCAATTTGAAGAAGCACTTTGCCAGTCATCATTCTCTCTTCAAACTAGTCATCCCCTGTTACCCCAGCCCAGACCACCTCTCCACCTTCTCTTCCAGCACTGTATGAATATTTTCCCTGCTTCACTCCCATGTTCTGTCTTCTACCTCCAAAATGTAAGCCCTTTGAGGACAGAACTGTATTTCTTTTTGTTTTTACTTATTTTCTCTTATATTTAGCATGATAAATGTTCAATAAGGGCCTTATCTACCTTTATCTATCTAATTTATCCTAACTAAAAACCCAAGTAGGGATTATATCTTTTATTGTTCCCCAGGGAGAAGAGATGAAGATTCCAACATAGGTTGCAGTTATGACAAGTTTTATATATAATTGGCTATAATAGCACTAACAAAAGAATCCATTACTCTTAGATGAAAAAAATTATACAGAAATTAGAACATAGCATTGAGCTGGAAGCACTTTGTAATTCTTCTCTCCCTCTTTAGTTGCCTCACTATTATTATAAAAAGGATAGAGTATAAGTTGGAAGAATGACAAGGCGAAAATATTTCTTCTTCTGTGTCAATGCAGTATGCTTATCTTCTATGTTATTTACATTTAAGTTGTCAATGTAGTCAGAGATAAAGGTTGGTCATTTGTTTTAACAATAGAACTCAGGACATTTGAAAGAAGAACTTTTGATAAATGTTAACTAAAAACAATCAATTTAATCGATAAAAATTTATTAAGTACTTACTATACCAGGCACTGTTTTAAGCATTAGTAAAGCAAAATGAGGTAAAAGACAATCTCTGCTCTCAAGGACCATATAATCTATTGAGTGAGACAGTATTCAAATAAATATCTATAAAGCAAGCTAAATTGGATAAATAGGAAAAATTAATTAACAGAGGAAAGGCACTGAAATTAGGAAGGATTAGGAAAGACTTCCTCTAAAAGATGGCTTTTTAGCATTTCAAGGAAACCAGAGAAATCAGTAGGTTGTGAGGAGAGAGAGCATTTTAGAAATGAAGGACAGACAATGAAAAATGCCCAGACCATTCTTGTGACAGCAAGGAGGCTAGTATCATTGGATTGAAGAGTTATTGGGGAGTGAGGTGTCAGGAGATTGAAAAGATAAAACAATTTATAGGACTGTTGTTGTCAGTAATTAATTCATGTTTATGGTAAAACTTTATCATGAGCTTAAAATGATCAGCAATTTAAATGAAAAGTATTTGATGGATATACATAAAGGTCAACTAGTCAACATTCATCCATTAAGTGTTTGCTAGGTACTGGACTAAATGTGGGAGAAATAAATAAAGACAAAAACATAATCCCTGCTTACAAGAAATTCACATTCTATTGGAAAAGACAGCATGCAAAAAACTATATTCACACAATATATATTATATATACATATATATTATATATATGTATGTATATATATATATATATATGTATAGTGCAGACAAGTTGTACAGGAAGATTGGAAAAGGCTTCCTATAGAAGAGTTTGAGTTGGTCTTAAGTGAAGCCAGGGAAACCAGGAGGTGGAAGGGAAGGGATAAATCGTGAAAAGATAAGAATTGGAGGGTGGATAACATGTGCTGGGAGCAATCAGAATACAAATATTGTCAGATTATAAAGTAGGTAGAGAAGAGAGAAGTGTAAGAAGACTGTAAGGATAGGAAGGTGAAAGAAAAGTTTTGAGGGGTTTTCAGTATTATACATAGCATTTTCTATTTCATCATAGAAGCAATTGTGAACTATTGGAGTTTATTGAGTCAGGGAAGAGGTAGTAAAGGGGGAAGAGCAAAGTTAATCCTATGCTTTAGGTAATTGATTTTGGTTACTGAAGTCAGGATTGCAGGGGAGAGGGGAATGAGCTAGGGAGACCAATCAGAAGGTTATTACAATATATCCAAAAGTAAGAATCAATGAGAGCTTGCCCCAAGGTAGTGACTGTGAAAGAAGGAAATGAATACAAGAGATCTTATGAAGGTAGAAATGACAAAAATAGGCAACAAATTGGATATGTGAACTGTGAAAGAGGAGTTGAAGATGGCACCCATTTCAAGCCTAGGTAATTGGGAGATTTGGGGAAAATACAATTAGTTTTCTTTTGGACATGTTGACTTTGAGATGCTTATGGGATATTCTATTTGAGATATTTGGGAAATGCCAGACTGGAAGGTCTCCTTCAGGTTCAATATGTTGGTCTAATAATCATCTGCATGGCAATGATAAGATCATGCAGGTAATCTTTATCCAAGCAAGGACATGATCATAATTTCATTACTCTTTCTTCTTTAAAAGACAGAATAAAAACACATCTGTTTTTCAGTTCTTACTGGTCTTACATATCCTATAAGAAAAATAAACAAACAAACAAACAAATAAAAAAATGTGGTTTCCTTCTGGCACATAAACCTTTTGATATAGTACTTCTTTGAGATCTTTTGCATCAATTAAACTTCTAGATAAATTACAAATATGAATTATCTTATATTGAATATGCACTATTTCTCCAACTAGATTGCAAACTCCTTGGGGGGGGTAATTGTGACTTATAGTTCACTGTATCTATAATGCATAACATGACACTTTGCATGCAGTAGACATTCATTCAATCAGTGTTGGTGATGATGATGTACATTTTCTCTAAATCCCGTGACATTTTCATTAATTAAGGAGAGTAGTGCAAATGAATAGCAGCAGATAATGATCAGATTCAAAAACTCCTTGACACGGAAATGATCCATAGAGAACCAAACAATGGGGCAGGAAATTGCCAGCCTGACACAGAAGTGGAGATGATGTTTTTGTGACAATAACTTCTTCTGAGTGACAAATTTAGAACCATATAAGTAAACAAACAGAACAGTCATTGATAATTATAGGGCTCAATAGTGGACCTCTAGGTTAGTACATGGTCAAGCATTCACTAATAATTCTGCCAGTGGATACAGAAGAGGTAGTTGATTGAGAGAAAGAGAGAGAGAGAGAGAGAGAGAGAGAGAGAGAGAGAGAGAGAGAGAGAGAGAGAGAGAGAGAGTAGCTTTTATCCATTTTCTATCATAGTCTTGGTGATAAAGGAAGCTAAAGATGCTAAAGGACCACTTATGTTGCAGCCAGGATTTAAACTTAGCAAATTTAATGATAGCTTGGGAAGTGTTAACAGAAACTAGAATGGGAAAAAAAACCCAAAGCATTCCTTGAGTAGCAACTGGAATACTTAGTAAAAATTTCAAGAATCCAAGAGACTTCTGGTTAACATATATGCATTTTTTTTAAAAGAGAGGTGGAGTGGGGAGGAAAATTCATTTTCTGAGAAAGCACCAGCTACCAGGAGATTACATTTTAATGAGGTCACATTGGGAAACAGTGAATTAGATTTAGACAATGACCCTCCTTTCACATATTCTTTTTACAGCCAGTGAGGATTGGAAAGGGAGAGCATCTGTCCTTTCTCTTGAAGGCCTTATGGAAAACATCCCTTTCTGGCTCTCATCTTTCCTCCCTTTGAACATCTAACCAGATGTACACCATCAGCTGCTTCACTTAAGCTGCCAAAAGTCCCCTGCAACCTATGTTGACTAAAAAAGAGAAGATGAAGGCATGGCTTTCTTACTTAATAGGGAATATAATCAATATTGGTTTTGTATTTCTCCTTGCCACTTGATAGAGAACTCTATGTTTTGTAGAATCAAATTGATTGGATTTTGTTAGTTGACATTTTTAGGTAACTAGGGGATGAAATAGAAAACTGAACTTGGAGTTAGGAAAACAAGTTCAAATCTTGCCTCAGGGACCCACTTAGCTATGTTACCCTGAGCAAGTTATTTAGCATCTTTCTCAGTCTCAGTTTCTTCATCTCCAAAATGGGGATAATATTTTCAATTATACAACTGTTGTGATAGTTAAGTGAGATATGTCAAGTCAACAGTAAGCATTTATTAATTTCCTACTAAATGCCAGATCCTTTGCTAGGTAAGTTCTTTGGTTAGCAAACCTTAAAGGTGAGGTAACTGGTAGAGCAGTGGCTAGAGCATCTTCTGGTCCTGGAGTCAAAATGACCTGAGCTAGAATTTGGCCCAGACATTTACTAGCTGTGTAAACCTGGACAAGTCATTTAGCCTCTGTCTGCCTTAGCATTCTCAATTGTAAAATGGGGATTAAAAAAGCATTCATCTTTGTAGAGTGCTGTGAAGATCAAATGATATATATTTGAAAAGAAATATATGTAAAAAGAACTTAACAATGCCTCACCCATAGTATACACTTCATAAATGCTTGTCCCTTCTCTATATAAATGCTGATTATCCTTTTGAAATAGGTTTGAGTTATAGATAGAAATAAGTTAAATTACAGATGCAATTCATGTGATTATTTCAATCTGCATTCCATTCAATTTATCAAATAGAAATTTTTATACATAGAGTTGGGTGGGTGAAGCCTCCTTCATGGTTTCAATGGGTCTTCCTTTTTCCCAGAGCCAAGTCAGCAAGAGTTGCAAAGGTCAGGTGGCAACAAAGATTATACAGCACTATGCTGATTGACACCCCCCCCATATATGGAAGGATACAGAATTATCTCTCTGATAGGATTAAATGAATTATCTCTCTTTGATAGAATAAAATTGAATCTGAATAATTATGCACATAGGGCTTGAAAATGCTTTGTGCTGATTGGCCAGATACTTAGGGAATGATTGTGAGCCTAGCTATCTGGCCAACAGGTAATGGCCAGGGGATTGGGATTGTGTTAGGGACTAGGATAAAAGGGGTTTGCAATTCTCCCCACTTTGCACTCCTCCTTTAATTGTAACTCATGTTGTGGAGGTTGTGCCCTCTTTTCTAGAAGCACAAATAAACTTCTTTTTGTTCTCTGGTCTGGGTCTTCTGATTATTCTGTTTAAGGAGAACCAACGCTGTAACACAAGATTGATACCATATGGTATTTTAAGCTGTACCTGGAAATTGGGAGGCTAGCTTGTTCCCCTTAAAATAATTATTTTCCTTGTAATCCACACCTCAATTTGGATCTGTTGTGAAAAAGCAAGTTTATTTGGATTGAAAGCTTCCCAACTCTATTTCTTATCACTTCATCCCAATCTACATAAAATATTTATATACAATTAATGTCATTATAGATATTTGTCATTGGGAACATTAATGTGCCAGACATATAACAATGAACAAAGACTAGCCCTGCACCTTGAATTTCTGAAGACCTCTTAGAAGTTCAGACTAGGATCACATCAGAGTTACAAAAGAAATATGCTCCATTTTGATTATTCTTCAGGTTTTTAATCTGAAGAGGAGACAGATTACATGAGAAATATATTGGGATTTATTCAGTCACTTAGGACTAGATTTACATTCTCCCAGATTAAGGTGGAATCCCCCAAACCAACATTTAACAACCCAGATCAATAGCTCTGAACAGTTAGGACTTTACCAACATAGTCCCAATCCTGATCTTTAAACTGTGGTACATTTTACTTGCTAATCCCTCCATGCAGCTGTATTGCAAAGTCAAAGAGAACAGAAATCCACATCAAACAAGACATCATGCTCCTACCAAACAGTTCATGATCTATGGACTCTTACTGAGTGATCCTTGATGCAGTCAGTCTGCTGATATACAAAAAGAGAACCTTGAACAACTACACTGATAAATGAAAAGTTTGAAAATTGACTAGTTTCTTGAGATTTATAGTTCACAGGAACAAGCATTTTCATTTTTGCTCTTAGAAGCTACTTGGAACTGTCTTGATCACTGAGCCATAATTTTGAACCTTTAAGCCATCTTTGAAGTGGAATTGACTCAGACCTCAGAGGTCCTAAATAGATACCCACAATATCTAAGAAAGAGAATGAGAGGAAGTGGGAGGGATTTCAACAGCTGAATAGAAGCCACAGTAGTCAGTCTTCCCATTCCTAGGAACAACCCCAAGAAAAAGGATGAAGCAAAAGGTGAATTGAACTATCCCAGAGAACAAAGAGTATGGGAAAGACATCTGTAGGCATATCAGAGCAGAAAATTCCTGAATTGTGACTCTTCAAGGGCTGAGGAAAGTTCCCAGAGAAGCTCTGCTCTCTCTCTCTCTCTCTCTCTCTCTCTCTCTCTCTCTCTCTCTCTCTCTCTCTCTCTCTCTCTCTCTCCAACTTCCCATACTGTTCCTGTCCAATAGCAATATTGTAACATATTTGATATGTTTCTTTACTCATTTCCCAGTAATATGAATATTTCCTTCAACTCTACAGGTGCCAG
This sequence comes from Macrotis lagotis, assembly GCF_037893015.1. Taxonomy (NCBI): domain Eukaryota; kingdom Metazoa; phylum Chordata; class Mammalia; order Peramelemorphia; family Peramelidae; genus Macrotis; species Macrotis lagotis. The sequence goes on from NC_133666.1 coordinate 437,492,061, forward strand.
TGGTTTGTTAGACATAAACATAAATTTGAATTAGGGCAGATCCAACCCTCTGCCTAAAATGTTAGGAATTTCCTAACTGGAGGGGTCTATTTCTACTAACTTTTCTTCTTCATTCTCCTCCCCCTCCTTCCTCTTCCTCTCCCTCCTCTTCTTCTTCCTCTTTCTTCATCTTCTTCTTCATCTTATTCCTTTTCTTCCTCTTCTTCTTTTCTCTTCTTCTTCTTCTTCTTCTTCTTCTTCTTCTTCTTCTCTTTTCCTCCTCCTTCTTCTTCTCTTTTCCTCCTTCACCTTCTTCTCTTCTCCTCCTCCTCCTTCTTCTTCTTCTCCTCCTCCTCCTCCTCCTCCACCTCCTGCTCCCCTTCCTCCTCTTCCTCTTCTTCTTCCTCTTCTTCTTCTTCTTCTTCTTCTTCTTCTCCTCCTCCTCCTCCTCCTCCAACTCCTCCTCCTCCTATTTCTTCCTCTTCTTCTTCTTTTTCTTCTTCTTCCTGTCCTTCTTCCTGTCCTTCTTCATCATCATCATCATCATCATCATCTTCTTCTTCTTCTTGTTCTTCTTCTTCTTCTTCTCCTCCTCCTCCTCCTCCTTCTCTTCTCCTTCCTGTCCTGCTCCTGCTCCTCCTCCTCCTTCTTCTTCCTTTTCTTATTCTTTTTCTCTTCTTCCTCTTGTTCTTGTTCTTCTTCTTGTTGTTGTTCTCGTTGTTCTTGTTCTTCTTGTTCTTCTTGTTCTTCTTCTTGTTCTTCTTCTTCCCACCTAGATGTCCCCCCTTTTTTCTTAACTCTTTTAATATCAACTCTGTAAAAGGGTAAAGGAAGGGAGCCTGTGGACTTGAGGCTATAATATCTTGCCTTTGGTAAAAAGGACCTTAATTGTTGTAACTGGGACAACTTGAAGCTCCAGAGACAAGAGAGGGGAGAGGTCAGAAATGAACCTTAAAACTACAACATTCATGGTAACACAAACATCAATGTATTACATTGATCTTCAGTAATGTCTTCTCATAAATCTTTACTAGAAATAGCAAAAGAAAAGAAAGGATGAATTTAGTCAACAGGAATGCTTGCCCTTATAATCACCATTAATTCTATCCACTCCTTCCATCTTCAACCACTTTCAATCACTCATATTCTCAAGCTAAGAGTTTACTCAACATGTTATGTTCTGTGTTGTATATTCAGTTGCTAAGTCATAATTTTACTTCCACAATATATCTAATATCTGTTTCTTTCTCTTTACTTTCAGGTCTTAGTATTTCAGCTTCAAACTTCTTCTTTTCCAATATATCCTCTATACAGCTACCAAAGTGATATTCTAAAATATATCTCTAACTAAGCTACTCTCCTGCTCAAGAATCCTCAGTGTCTTCCTGTAGTTTCTATTTAAAACCCCTCATGATCAAGTTCCACCAAACCTTTCTGGGTTTTTAAAAAATATTATTTTCTTTTATTGATTCTATGAGAAAGTCAGATGAACTTTTCTTCCTTAAAGAAAAGTTTATCTCCCATATCTGTATCTGAAATGTATCTCTTTCTCACCTCAGCCTCTAAGAATGACTAATTTCCTTTAAAGTTAAGCTGAACCACCACTGCTTATTTAAAACCAATCCTGATCACCTCTGTTGTAATACCTTCCCTTGAAATTAATTTGCATATCTTGACAACCTTTAGTCCCCATTAACAGTCACTGAGTGCTACTGACATTTTGGAAGGAGAAAAATTCACATTGCTTTGTGGAATTCTTAGTAAAATGGATAAGGCACAAAGACCTGAGTTTGAGAGGAGCCATTCCTGCTGGCATGTCCTTCCTGGACATACCCCGCTAAGTATGTCTGATATCCAGGCCCTAGGTATATCTGATGTCCATCCTACATTGATGGCCACTCACATCCTTGCTGGACAAGCCTAAAGTAGCTTTTCAGATCTCTTTTTCTGATAGTAAAATTCTATTTTAAAAAAAACAAAAACAAACACAAAACAATTTTCAAAACTGTGCATTTGGGGGCCTGGTTCTGCAGCCAGTCCCCCTATCTTGCCTATATAATGAATAAACAGAGAAATATTAATAAATATGTATGTTAACCTAATTCTGTTTTTCTGTTTTTTGAGGAGGTTACCCTGGGGGCTAATGTTTGACCCTTATTAGGACAAATGCCAAACTCACAGAGGTCCTCAAGATTTTGTGTACATATTTATGTCATTTTCCCCAATAGATGTGGAGGGCAGGAAATATTTCACTTTTCCCTCTTAATCCCCAATGTCTAGTATAGCATTTGACACAAAGTAGGTGAATGATAAACATAGTATACTCCAATTTTCTGTACCCCAATAAATGAATTTTCTTTAAAGAAATATAATCTTAAAATATTGTTCTTGCTTGCCCTCAAAGAAAACACTTACAATGTGTAGAATGTTGGAAAATGTGCAAAAACATTAGAATGAATTCTTGAAAAAATGACTAAATAGCTTCTTGGTTGGGAGGATAGTAGTGGTGGTACTAGGAATGTAGCTAATATGGACTTAATAACTAAAATAAATTGCTTAGCATAATGATTGATCATCATGATAAATGTTGAATTACTACTGGCTTGGGTCAATCCTCAACTCTTCAGAGGTGAGAGAAATACTTGAATGTTTTAAAATGAAGTATAGTTTTGGTTAAAATTAATCTGAGAGATAAAGATTCTCAGGGGAAATGTGGAACACTTTTTATTATTATTCTGAATGATGGAAATAATTTAGTATTAATTAAATGTTAAATCTGAGTTCTAAGATAATAAATATATAAGACATTCAATAGTAAGAAGAAATTGTATAATCTTAATACACTGAAACACATTTTAGAGACTACTTGAAATCTATCAAATTGTCTTAACTATATAGCCAGGTCTTCATTTGTGGTAGCCAACACAACAAATCACAGAAATGGGTCAATTTAGTAATGAAAATAGCTAGGAAGGTTTAAAAAAAGAATATGTGAAAATGACAATGCAGAAGATGTTTTTCCTATCCTGGTGAGAAAGTTTAATTTTCCTTTTGTTAAAATTTATTTATTTATTTTGAATTTTGCTTTTCCCCTAATCTTGTTTCCCTCCCCCACCACCTTGGAAGGCAATCTGTTAGTTTTTATATCATTTCCATGGTATTACATTGATCTAAGTTGAATGTGATGAGAGAGAATTCATATCCTTAAGGAAAAAAATTAAGTTTAAGAGACAGCAAAATTGCATAATAAGATAACAGTTTTTTAATTAAAGGCAATAGTCCTTAATCTTTGTTTAAACTCCACAATTCTTTCTCTGGACACCGATGGCATTCTCCATTGCAGATATCCCAAACTTTTGCATTGATGGAATGAGCAAGTCCATTAAGGTTGATCATCACCCCTACATTGCTATTAGGTTGTATAATATTCTTCTGGTTCTGCTCATCTCACTCAGCATCAGATCATGAAAATCCTTCCAGGCTTCCCTGAATTCCCATCCCTCCTGGTTTCTAATAGAACAATAGTGTTCCATCACATACATATACTACCACAGTTTATTAAGCCATTCCGCAATTAATGGAGCAATCACTCAACTTCCAATTCTTTGTGACTACAAACAGGACTGCTATGAATATTTTTGTACAAGTTATGTTTTTATCCTTTCTCATGATTTGTTCAGGGTATAGACCTAGTGGTGGTATTGCTGGATCAAAGGGTATGCACATTTTTGTTGCCCTTTGGGCATAATTCCAAAATGCTCTCCAGAAAAGTTGGATGAGTTCACAGATCCACCAACAATGTATTAGTGTCCCAGATTTCCCACATCCCTTCCAACATTGATCATTGTCCTTTCTGGTCATGTTGGCCAGTCTGAGAGGTGAAGTGGCACCTCAGAGATGCTTTCATTTGCATTTCTCTAATAAGCAATTTAGAGCAATTTTTCATGTGACTATGGATTGCTTTGATTTTCTCATCTGTAAATTACCTTTGTATATCCTTTGACCATTTGTCAATTGGGGAATGGTTTGTTTTTTAAAAGATTTGATTCAGTTCTCTGTTTATTTTAGAAATGAGTCTTTTGTCAGAAATACTAGTTAGAAAAATTATTTACAATTTACTACATTTCTTTTGAAACAGTGGTTTTGTCTGGAGAAAATTTAATTTACAATTGTCATTAAGACTTGTTAGCTAACAGAGTCTAAGGACAAATGTTCAAATCCATTGACCATTGGCAAATCACACAAGCTTTCTGGGCATCATTTTTCTCATCTATATGATGAGAGTAGGAATAGAAGCTGATATTCATGTGGCACTTTTTACAGTTTGCAAGCCAATTTACTTATTTTTTTATTTGATCTTTATAGTGATTTTGTAAGACAGATACTACAGTATTATTATCCCCATTTTACAGATTAGAAATGTGAGGCTCTGAGAGAGTGAGGAATTAGTCTTCATTTATCCTTGATCAAGGGCATCACTTAGGGACAAAGCAACATAATTACTGTAATTACTGTTTTGCTTTTCTTCCTATTCCTTACCCTACAGTAGCCACATATAATCACAAATTCAACTCCAACACCTTTACTGAAAGTCTCTCTGTGGACCTTTCTTAATGAGTCTATTCCCTGGTACTTATAGTCCTCTGGCTATCTGCCTGTGCTACTAGGGACTTGAAAACTAACCTACTTTGATTTCTCCTTGGAGTTCCCATTTATCACTCTGTCTGATGCTCTCCTTTATCTTGATGTAGTAAATTGTAAGACACCAATTATCTCTATTTATTCATGCTCCACCATCTTTCCCAATCTTCAAACCATTATCTTTCTTTCAAAAAGTTTAAAAATATATTTTATTACATCAATATTTCCCAAGAAAGTTTAAAATTTTTTTGGCATTCTTTTAAAAAATAAGCTATAAATTCCTGCCATTCCTTCCCTACCCCATGAGAAGTCAAGAAATATATTATCCCATATATATATGAAATCATACAAAACATATCTCCATATTAGCCATGTGCAAAAGGAAACACACATAAATAAAACCCCAATAAAAATAAAAGTGGAGAAAGTATGCTCCAATCTGCATTCAAATTCATCATTTCTCTCTCTGAAAGTAAATAGCATTTTTTCATTACAATTCCTTTGGAATTGCCTTATCTTGATTAAAGAAGGTAAGTCTTTCACAGGTGATCACTTTTATAATATTGTTGTTATTGTGTAAAATGTCCTCTTTCTAGCCACTTTGCTTTGTATCTGAGTAGTTTATTTAAGACTTCCTGGGGCTTTTTTTTTCTTAAACTTTCCTGCTTGTCATTTCTTATTACACAATCTTATGCCATAACCTGTTTACCCAATCCCCAATTGATGGACACCCCTTCAATTTCCAATTCTTGGTCATCACAAAAGTAGTATGAATATTTGGGATACAAACACCTAGCAGTGATATTTCTGAGGAAAAGAGTATAGGCAGTTTTATAGCTCTTTATGTGTAGTTCCAAATTGTTCTCTAGAATTCTTCAACTAGTTCACAACTCCATCAACAATGCATTAGTGCCCCAATTTTTTCTCATCCCTTTTAGAATTTGTCATTTTCTTTTATGTCATATCACTTGATCTGATAGGTACAAAAATGGCATCTCAGCAACTCTTTCAATCCAAACCCTCACCTCTTTAATAGTTCTCTATTTCTGTTGAAAACTCCACAATTATTTCAATATCATAGGTTTATCTTGACATTAACTTTGATTCTCCATTCTCCCTTACATGACACATTGAATCAGTTGCTAAATCTTGCCATTAAAGCTCTCATCATATTACTCACATATACCCTTCCTCTCCAATCACACATATGCCATCATGGTCCAGGACATCCTTACCTCTCAATGTCCTCTTAATTGGGATCCCTAACTCAAATTTCTTCACACCCCAGCCCATCCTTCCCATTGCTGTCAAAATGATTTTCCTAAAGCATAGAGCTAACCCCCTGACTCTTTGATTCAATAAAAATCTGTAGCGACCTATCAGCCTGAGATAAAATGCAAACTCATCTATTTAATTTCCTTTACAACATGGCTTCAGCCTCTTTCCAACCTCCAACATTATTCTTCCTCCTATACTCTGTAGTCCTTTCTGTTGCTCACACACAACACTCCATTGGTACAGCACTCCACTCTGTGCTAATACTTTGGTCATGCCCCATGTTTGGAATATATTTCTTCCTCACCTCTGCTTCACAGAATCTCTTTCTTCCTTCAAGACAAATATCAGATGCTATCATTTTCATGAAACCTTTTCTGTTTTCCCAAAGTACTCTAAACTCAGTGGTTCCCTGATGGTGCCCTTCCTGATTTTTCAGGGCTGTCTACCTTTGGTGTTCAACCATAATTCAACTCTCACCAACTCTCCCCAAGAAGCATTTAGCATGCCTAGCATTTACACCCTAGTAAAACCATCTCCACAGAAGATTTAAATCAGGTTGAGGATAGCCATCAGGCCAAAACTCATTGGTGAGTTAAGGGGGATTTTGACCTCAAGCATGTGAATACTTCCCCTAATAGAATGAGTGGATGGGAACAATTTGTTCCAAAGATCATGAAACTAGTTCTGTGAAGTACATAGGGGTTGTCCAGGCATCAAAAATAAGATCATCCACTTCATCCAGGGCCATCACCAACCATCCTGATTTTTGTCCTGCCACTGAATTTCAATGACTTTGGAAGAGAGAAGGAGGTTGAGAACTTTGTGCAACTTTGTTTCGCTTGAATATAATTCTCACACAAATTAGGACATCACTCATCATCCACTATTTTATCCCAACATCATGTTATCAATGGGCTCTTTGAAAATAAATGATAAATAACATTTATTTTCTTTGTTCCTATATATTTACTTGTCTCTCATGAGACTCTCATTAGAATGAAAATTCTATGCAATGAGAGATTGTTCCACTTTCTGGTATTTATCTTTTAAATACAAAAAAAAGTTTATTAAAAACAGGTCGCAAGTAAAATTCAATAGAAATATGTTTTTATCATAATGTATAAACAATTATTAAAAGCACATCTATATATAAATATTTTATTTGAATGCCCAGTGATGATCCAATCCACTTTTGATTAAATCATTTATGGTTTCTAGATATCTTTATGACTACATAAAATCTTAGGATCGTATTACAATAAGTACAATAAGATGGTTTTGTTGTTTTCACTAATTTTTTTAAGAATTAGGAGGAAAAATGTTAATTCATACATAGCATCAAATTTTTCATTAAAGAAAAGTGCTAAGTTTTTATTTATTATTAAGCTACTAGTGTTCTTAAGATATTTGGGAGGGCCTTGCTTTTCCTGATTTTTCAGACAGGATAAGTATGCAAATCCTTCGCAAACATTTTGAACCAGTTTATTCTCTTACTTCATACTGAACAGTTGAAATCATGGAAGCACACTTTAAAACAAGAAACTGAAAGATGTAAAAAAAAGTACCCAAATTTTTCATTCATGTTAATTTATTTATTTTATTTATTTATCATATAACTCTAATTGAAAGTGATTTGTTTTCATCTATGGAAAGGGGAACAGTTTATGACCAAAGAAGAGATAGAGAATATTATAAATATTATATATATATATATATAAATATTATAAAAGACAAAATAGATAATTTCATATGATTAAATTCAAAAGTTTGTCCACAAATAAAACAAATGCTGCCAAGATCAAAAGGAATGCAGTAAGCTAAGAAATAATTTTTTGTAACTAGTGTTTCTGTAAAAAGGACTCATTTCTAAAATATATAGAGAACTGAGTCAAATTTATAAGAATACAAGTTATTTCTCAATTGATAAATGGACAAAGGATATGAAAAGGAAATTATCAGATGAAATTAAAGATATCTATAGTCATATGAAAAAATGTTGTAAATCATTATTGATATGCAAATTAAAACAATTATGAGGTACCACTTCACACTTCTCAGAGTGGTTAATATAAGTAACAAGGAAGATGATCAATGTTGGAGGGGATGTGGGAAAACTGGGACATTGATACATTATTAGTGGAGTTGTGAACTGATCCAACCATTCTGGAGAGCAATTTGAAATTATGCCCAAATGACAATAAAATTTGCATACCCTTTGATCCAGCAAAACCACTACTGGGTCTGTGTCCTGAAGAGATCATAAAAAAGGGTAAAAAAAAAAGACTCACCTGTACAAAAATTATTTATGGTAGCTCTTTTTGTGGTGGTAAAGAATTGGAAAATAAAAGCATGCTCATCATTTGGGGAGTGACTGAACAAATTGTGGTATATGAAGATGATGGAACATTATTATTCTATCAGAAACCATTAGGGTCAGGATTTCAGAAGAGAATGAAAAGACTTGCTTGAACTGATACAGAATGAAGTGAGCAAAATCAGAATAACATTATACACATTGACATCAACATGAGAGGGGCGGCTAGGTAGCGCAGTGGATAAAGCACGGGCCCTGAAGTCAGGAGTACCTGGGTTCAGATCTGGTCTCAGACACTTAATAATTACCTAGCTGCGTGGCCTTGGGCAAGCCACTTAACTCCATTTGCCTTGCAAAAACCTAAAAAAAAACCAAACAAACAAAAAAATCCCAGCAACATGAGGTGATGATTAACCATGATGGACTTGATCATTTCTGCCAATACAATAATCAAAGAAAATACTAAAAGACTTTCAGAGAACTGTGAAGTTTAAATGCAAATCAGATTTTACTGTCTTCAATTTTTAAAAACAGCTCTCTTATGAATTATTTCATTTTTTCTGTAATTTTTTTCTCTTCCATTCAGATGTAATTCTACTTTCACAATATGATTAATATGGCTCTATGTTTAGCATGATTATACATATAGAGCCTATATTACATTGCATTCTGTCAGAGGGAGGTGAACTGCAAGGAAAGGAGTGAGAAAAATGTAAAAAATGATCATTGATAACTAACCTTATATGTAGTTAGGAAAGTAAATAAATAAATAAATGGGAAAAAGAAAAATATATTAAATAGAACAAAAAATTTAAAATTTTTTAAATGATTTATTTTCTAAGACTGAAAATTTCTACCCTTTATATATATGTAAGTAAGTGTATTTTCCCTAATATATATATTTATAAGAGAACAATGTGGTACAGAACAATCATATAAAACTCCACATCAGGGTTTTGACAGATAGAAAAATGTATTTGTAATCACACCAATATATATAATTTTAACATCACACATTGAATAGCAAGTTCCTTATCCATCCCCATATCCAGTGCCTGGCTCATAATAGGTCCTTTAATAAATGATAACTGATTGATTAATTAATAAAGAACACAGTGGAGAGTCTCAGTAATTTACAATATCTGTGAAGAGGCTGAGTAATAACATTCATGTTGTAAGATGTGCATAAACTAATATGCTGAGTATAGATAATAAAGGGAACTAGAGTTCTTACTTTAAGGAAATAAAACTCAACTGAACGGTAGCACTAACACTCCACAAGGTATAACTAGTGACTGGATATCATTAGAAATCTCAGTCAAATGCATTCCCTGTCAGGCACACTATCCAATGTTCTCAACTCCACACCATTTTCCACCTTGCCATATTGTTTTCCCACATTAGAATATAAGCTCTTTAGAACAGTGGACATTTTTTTCTCATTTGCTTTACATCATTTAATCTGGAATATATCAATGGGATGGTGCAATTTTTTCAAAAGGATCCTACTTAAACAGATTATATGAATACTTTTGTCTCTAGTGTAATCACAACCTGTTTGTTCTCATCTTGTGAGATCCTTGTTCTTTTCTTCCCATAAATATTCCAATGAGTATCTATTCAATATGCGAACAGACTTTTAACTAGACTTTTTTTTAACATTTCATATATACTAGTGCAGCACTTGGAATGCCCATTTTATACTATGCTTTCTCTATCTGATATTAAACATCCTTTTCTCATTACATATTTCCAGGGGTGTATGTATGTATGTATGTATATGTGTTTATGTATGTGTATGTATCTTCTTGTATGGTTGAGATATGAGGTAAAATGAGTCAATAGAATAGCTTTGGTTACAAAGAAATATATTTATGAGAGAAAAATCTTTGTAGCAGAATGCGGCTGCATAACAGAGAATGTAACAGGACAAATGGTAGAAGAAACAAAAGGAATGCTGCTGTGCTTATATCCTGTAAAATCACCAGACCAAAAAGAGGAAATGGGTGATACGTTTCAGAAATAGATCACCAACTTGGCATGGAAGTAAATACAGTTACAATAGGGATTTCAATTATTCTGAAATCTCCTGGATTTTGTGACTAGTTTTCATGACCATTTTATTCTTCAAAATGTGCAGAAGGCAATGAAAGAAATTACTATTGAAATGATTTTGACTAATAAGGAGCAACTTTTTGCCAAAATAGAGATGTTGGAAACCTTGGTAGGAAATTAGTAGGCCATCTTAGAGTCTGTGATAGATAAAAACAGAAAAGTTATACATAGTCTTATATGTACCTGAGATTTTGGTGAAATAAATTTTAAAGAGTTCTATGGGTAAATCTGGTATGGTTCCATACTCTCCTTAATCTGCATGCTTCTTGAATTCTCCTTGTCATTCTTTTGCAGGGGAAACAGAATCCTAAAATCTTTTTCCCCCTCCCCCACTCCCACTTCACTCTTATATATGTCATGTCAGATCTTTCAGTGAGACACTGAATGTAAATGGGACATATTGGGTCTCATCATCTCAGTAGACCTTCCAAAACAGAACCTTTTGATCTCTGGACCTACATCAACAACTGCCTCCAGGATAGCACTATCTGGATGTTCCACAAGTACATCTAAGTTAGGCTGTTCAAAATCAGGTTTATTATCTTTTTCCTAAACCTTCTCCACCTCCTATCTTTATTTTTTCTATTAGTGGTACCAGCACTTCTCCAGTATCCAATATTTGAATCCTTGTTATCTGTGATTTTTTCCCTTTCCCTCAATTCTAATATCTGGTCAGGGGCCAAGTCCTATCAATTCTACCTTTGCCATATTTTGCCCTTGCCTGTCCTCCTTTCTATTATTATCTTTGTCATTAACCTAATACTCAACTTCATTATCATTCTGCTGGTCCATTGTAATAATCTCCTAATTGAACAGATCCACTCCAACTTTTTTTTTAGTTTTTTTGCAAGGCAAATGGGGTTAAGTGGCTTGCTCAAGGCCACACAGCTAGGTATGGCCTTAAGTGTCTGAGGACAGATTTGAACTCAGCTACTCCTGACCTCCAGGGCCGGTGCTCTATCCACTGCACCACCTAGCCACCCCACTCTAACTCTTAATGTCTCTCCCTTCCAATCTAATTCTTCATGCTTCCAGCAGAACAATCTCTCCTAAGAATAAATATAGTCATTTTACTCCCCTGCTAAAAAAAAAGAATCTTTAATGATTCTTTTCTTCCTTCCTAAACTTTAGGTTCCCTCCATAATTAGCATTACCTGACTTTTCCAACCATATTATATACTGAACTTCCACTTTATGCTCTCTATTACTTTTCATCTTCCACAAAAATCTGAACTTTTCCAATCATTGTACATTTTGAGCCCTTTACTGTACTTAGAATTTCTTTCCTCCCCTTTTTGTCCAGTTAAAGCTTAATTCACTAAATTCACTTAAAGCTAAATTCAAGTGCCATCATCTTGATGGAACCCTTCCTCAAATCCCCCATCATAAAAATAAAAAAAAAATCAGATGCTCTCCTCAATCTCATCTAATACTTTTTTGGGGGGAATAATCTGTAAATTTATTTATAATTTAAATATATATATACATATATATATATTTTCACACTAATTTATACAATAAAGTACAAGAAAGGATTGTGTCTTTTCAAAACTGAATTTCTTTGAGGCCCTAGCACAATACTTTACTTACAATTTAGGTGTAATAAAAAAGTATTTGAATAAATAATAAGTATTTGAATTTTTAAAAATTAATTTTGGCTACCCTCTCCTAATTTAAGGGATAGGAGACTGGATATTCTCAATTTTAGTCACTTTTCAAAGGTTAATAATCTTCAGAATAGGAATTTCCCCTCTGTTTTCTAAGTTACTCTCTCATTTTTCAATGTAAGTCCATGTCTTTCCATTTTAGTCATCTGTGGAAATGGAAAATCCATGTTAGAATGTCTATAGCTAAAATTAAATAATTTAGGCATAAATTACAAATCTGCCTTTACTATTTGACATAAAATAATGCAATATTAGGTGAAGTATAAGATAAAAATAGATTTGTCTTTGAAATTGTATCTAATTTATATTAATCTGAAGATCAGAATTTCATTGTAGAAGGTATTAGAGAAAGGACAAAATGTAAATGTAATGAGACCTAACTTCTCATCATTCTTTAAGAGTTAATGTTTGTCCAAATTCTTTAAATAAAATTATCTTGCTCTCATTTAACTCCATTTCTTAAAATTCAGCATTTTAGTTACTTGAAAGTTCTGGCTAGTAATATTAAATTAATAATAGTTTTGCTATAATAAAGTGATAATATTGAATATAATATACTAACATAATAGTATTTTAGCTCTAATGTTTCTAAATTAAATAGCAAATCATTTGCCATAATATATCATATCTTTTGAGCTATTTGTTTTTCAAATCAGAATATCAGCCTTAGAAAGAAATTTAAGAAATGTCGTTTTTATGTAAAGTAGAATTATCTTTTTTAGTAATCCCTCATTAATTTGGACTAGGTGTCACATCCAAGTTCTGTAAATTCTAAATCTATGTTCCAAAGATTGTAATTTAGTTACCCCTAATTTGTTATTTGCTATAAAAGGTATATTATCATTATTAAAGGAAAAGTTCATAATAAAAGACATGACTTGGAAATTTCATTGACATACTGCATTTAGTGAGAATTACAATTTTCCTCAATTTAACATATTCTCTTAAAGAATGTCCACAGATTTTTGGACAGAACAATCTGCTGTCCACGTGGATATTGAGATGAACTGAAACCACCCTCAGCTTCAAAAGCTTAGAAATTGGCTGAGTGAGACAAACGCTTTTAATGAACCTGACAAATTTGCCACAAACTCTTTGATCTAATTTGGACCTGTCCTTTGACCTAACCATGAGCAGTTTCACTGACTCGCTTTTTAAAATTGTTGTTCAGTCTTGCATCCAACTTTTTGTGACCTCACTTGGCGTTTTCTTGTCAAAGATACTGGAGTTATTTGCCATTTCCTTCTCCAATTCATTTTACAGATGAGAAAACTGAGGAAAAACAGAGTTAAGTGACTTGCCCTGGGTCACTCAACCACTAAGTGTCTGAGGCTGGATTTGAACCCCCCCAAAATTATGGAGATGAGTTTTCTGATACTAAGCACAGTGCTCCATCCACTTGCCACTTGGCTGTTCAACTCTGGTTTTAGTTCTAGATCATTATTTCTCTTTCTAGTTCCAGAATTTTTATCCCAGAATTCCAAAAAGAGCCCCATGACTGTGACTTTTTTGTCTCTGTGTTGAAAACTTGGGTTGACTCTCCTCCCTATTGCCAAATTTACCTCTTTGCCTCTGGTCCTTTACTGACCTTTCAAAATTCCCATGGTTGACCACAGCTCCTGGTCATGAGTCTATAATATTGAACCCTGGGAGATTTCAGCCAATATCTTGGAAAATCTGCTTCTCTGAACTTAGCTCTGGGCAAAGTAGGTGGAATGGGAAAATCAATATTCATTGATATAATTTTAATATGAAAAGTTCCTAAAATAACTATATTTCTTTTAAAATAACATGATTATTTTAAAAGAACTCATAATTCATAATTTTCACTTTTATATAGAAATCTTTTATTTTTAAATAAAGGAGTTTTACTCTCCCAAAATATATATATATATATATATATATAGATAAAATAAAGCTATAGTTCTCTCATATAAAGATATAACAAACACCTTAGGAGATAGTGAGGTAGAGTCAGGGGCAGAAAAATCTCTGAAATGAAGTATAAGTGAGGACATGATTGCTATCCTTGAGTGTCTAAAGTTACATATAATTTGACCCTGAAAGGTAGAACTGAGCATTTATGAATGGGTGAAAATTGCTGAGACAGATTTAAGTAAACAGCATAAAACTCCTAAACAATTAGAACTTTCTATAAGTGGAATAGGAAGAAAAATTTTCTTTTTCTAAATATATTCAGTAAGATGTTGTATTACCACTTATCTGTAATAAGACATTTTGCATTATTTTCCTATTGTGGTTTTAACTCTGAGATGCTCTGATTCTAATTGAGAAAATTTTTTTATAGGTTATCTCTACTACTTTTGTGACCTTGGGCAAACTGAGGTCCTTGATTTCTTTATCTGTAAAATGAGGAGAATGGATTAAATGTTCTTTTAGGAACCTTCTAGTTCTCTATCTATTATCAATCTAATCCTGTGACTGATCTATTTGATCTGATTCTATGACTTATATAGTACTTACTGACATGAGAAAAATAATTAGCAAATGAGTAAATAGTGAGAAAGAACAAAAAATAAATTCAAGAATCAGATATCTGTAAAGACATCCACAATGAAATATAATCATTTGCTTAAAGATGCCTTTATGCCTTGATTAGAAAAGTCAGTAGGTGAAAAATACTAAGTTTAGATAGTTTGTTTTTTCTTTTAGATTTTTGCAAGGCAAATGGGGTTAAGTGGCTTGCCCAAGGCCACACAGCTAGGTAATTATTAAGTGTCTGAGGCCAGATTTGAACCCAGGTACTCCTAACTCTAAGGCTAGTGCTTTATCTACTACACCACCTAGCCTCCCCCTAAGTTTAGATCTTTGCTAGATGTGTAAAAACTAAATTTCCTCTTGAAATTCACCTATCCTATTTTCTTTCTGACAGCACTAGAACCTTGAGGGAACAGGGACACTTTGCTACTGATTTTAATGAAGGCAAACTACTTTGGTTAAGATAAACAAATTTAGACTTGGCAATAGAAACAGGACTCTAATTAATGATTTTTCAAATTCTCTGCTTCAGGCTTTAGCTAACAATGAATCTTTAGTTCTGACAAATATTTACTTTAAATCATGAAAGGGTGTTGGTCCTTGTAATTATCACAAGTGGTTCTTCATAATCCCCATATTTGGGTTGATTCTCTTTTTCTGTTATAGCACCTCCACTATATTGCTCTTGCTAAGAATCTTATGAGCATAGATACCTGGACTAGGAGCTCTACAATAGGCATAGGCAGAATCTTAATGCACTTTGAATATGGTGATAGAGCATTTGACTCCACACTAGAGATAATCTATGTAACTGAGTTACCTGCAATCAGGAATAATACAAATACCAGTTTAGACTTCGTTTGTTGTTTTTGATTTTTTGGCTGTTTGATAAACAATGATCAATCAATGTTACCTTAAGTTTCCTCACCTATAAAATTCAGATGATAATGAAACATGAACTCTCTAGCTCACAGTCATGAGGAAAGCACACTGAAAACCTTAAGGGATTATATAAAGATATCACTGACATGGACACAAAGGGGGTAATTGCCGTATTCCTTAAAATCATTAAGCTCAAACTCTACTATCCCCCCCCCAGTGAATTGCATATATTACAATCATAGATCTCAGGTTTTCTGTATCATAAATCCAATTGAGAGGCAATATGGTAGTAGATGGGGGTGTCAGGTCTATCTTCTGATATTTCTGAGCTGTATTACCCTAGGAAAGTCACTCAATGCCTCAGGGTAACTCTCTAAATCTATTACTTGCAAAATCTACATTGATGGAGAGAATTGTCCACAATAATTTAATCAAAATAGAGACAAAAAGTAGCAGGTAATAAATGAATTAAAGATTAGTTGGAATTATAGGATTGAGGATCTTAAGATTCCCACTATTTACTATATACCTTGAGATCTCTTAAGGGCATATAACACCTCCATATCTCTTTTAGTCCATAACCAAAAAATTTCAAAAAATCTACTCTAATTCATGTCAATATGGTTGGGTTGCAAGAGATATCTGAAAAGAAAATGAAAGGTTTAGAGTAGTTACTATGGTGAAGGAGAGCAAATCAATGTAGAGGTGAGAGACTGTTGAGTAGCAAGGACTTGGCAAAGGCTTTTTTGGCATAAATGCCTAGCAGCTGAAAGAAATTCATGACTCAGTGTCCTTACCCTCTCTGTGCTCTGCAGCTTGTAAAGTGTAGAGGAGTCATATAGTGGTGGGTATTCAAGCAGATTGGAGGACAAGCAGACTGGAAACAGGAGAGGTTCTGGACAGTCAGAAATTCTACGGGGGTGGCAATGAATCATTAAAGTGGCAGGCCAATGGGTCAAGGCTAGGTGGGCAGGCACATAAAATGAAAGTGAGGAAACTGGGCTGGGAGAACAGTGGGGGTCAAGGCATTCTTACAAGAAGTGTTAGTTTTCTCTAGAGAGGGGAAAACACATGATTAGAAAAGAAAGAGTTGGTAGGAACAATGTGTTTTATAAAGGAAAACAACAACAAAATTAATTTCCCTGAAATGCCAAACTTGAAACTTTATGAATATTTTTATTCCTGATCTGTCTGACAGAATTAGGAGATGTGGCTCTAGGACATGAAAGTGCTGCCTAGGGGTTTCTATGGAAATGAATTAGTGTCAGTAATGGGAAGCTACAAGAACACAGAAATATTCTATAACCGATTTGGCTGTATAGATTGACACTAAGGTAGAATTAGAATCCATCTTTCCTTCTATTGCAAGTTAACAATGGAGATAGATTGAATGTTATACATGTAATATATAAAATGGGAATTCCTACCATATGGGAAGCAATGAATTAGAGTCTGTAGTGCAATCAACTTGTTCAATTATTATTAGAACATAAAATTGAAAAAATGAGAAATTTGAAGGCAAAATATCATTTCCTGTGTCTCTATGGTAGCCATGAAATATATTTTGGAAGAAAACCTATATTCTGCAATAATGGGAAAGATTTCCTTTTAAAATCGCAAGGTAGCTCCTAACTAAGATTCAAATAAACTGTTATACCCAGGTCTTTGCCATTTATTTATTTGACTCAAGATTGATGAATAGTTATTGTTAGACTATAAACAAAACCTATTATTATTTTTTATTGATATAACTCAAAGTCCTGGACCCCTCAAAGGACTCAGGACTCTTACAGACCAGTAGGACGACAGTGAGCATGCTTACATCCACAAGGAAATGTTCAGTTACCTCAAATTGTCCCATACCTTGGAATTTCTTTTCAATTTTTTTATTTTTTCCCAATTGCATGTAGAAAAAAAATTAATATTCATTTTACAAAATGGGGAGTTCCAAGTTTTTTCACTCTTTTACCCTCAATGAAATAGACTTTATTGATAGGCAATTGATATAGATTTTATATATGCAGACATGTAAGACATATTTCTATTAGTTCTATTATGAAAGAAAAAACAGACAAAAACCCATGAAAAATTTAAAAAGAAAAAAATGCCTCAATATTAAGATTCACCAATTAATTCTCTAGAGGTTAATAGCATTTTTCATCATAAGTTCTTCAGAATTGTCTTGAACCATTTTATTGTTGAGAAGTGTTATTATTCACAGTTGATCACAATATTGTTGTTACTATATATAGTGTTCTTGTGCTTTTGCTCACTTCATTTGCATCAGTTCATGTAAGTCTTTCCAGGTTTCTGCAAAGGCATCCCACTCATCATTTCTTTTGACACAGTAGTATCTATCACAACTATACACCGTAGCTTGTTCAGACATTCCTCAATTGATGAACACCCCTCAATTTCCAATTCTTTGCCACTACAGAGATAACTGCAACCATCTATGTTATATAGATTTTTCCCCCCTTTTTAAAATCTCTTTGGTATACAGACCTAGTAGAGGATGCACAGTTTTATAGTCTTTTGGGCATATTGCCACATTGTTCTCCAGAATGCTGAATTAATTCAACACTCCACCAATAGCCATGCCCCGCAAATTCATCAGGTGAAATGGGAGGAATCTTCACATTAATCAGGGCCCTCTAAATGTAAACAAATGCAAGCATGTATCATTTGTTTGCTGACTGCTTACATAACTGGCTTGGTTCATGCTGAATGACTTAACAACCATCTCTATATGTACCTTTCACTATAAAGCAGCTTGTCACTAGGAACTTCATATTTGGCTTCTTTTTTTTAAAGAAAGATTTTTATTTATTTTGAATTTTACAATTTTTCCCCTAATCTTGCTTCCCTCCCCCCACCCCCCACAGAAGACAGTCTGTTACTCTTTACATTGTTTCCATGGTGCGCATTGATCTAAGTTGAATGTGATGAGAGAGAAATCATATCCTTAAAGGAAGAAAAATAAAGTATTAGAGATAGCAAAATTACATAATAAGATAATGGGGATTTTTTTTAAATTAAAGGTCTTTGGTCTTTGTTCAAACTCTACAATTCTTTCTCTGGATATAGATGGTGTTCTTCATCGAAGATAGCCCAAAATTGTGCCTGATTGTTGCAGTGATGGAATGAGCAAGTCCATCAAGGTTGATCATCACCCCCATGTTACTGTGCACAATGTTCTTCTGGTTCTGCTCATTTCACTCAGCATCAGTTCATGAAAATCCTTCCAGGCTTCCCTGAATTCCCATCCCTCCTGGTTTCTAAAAGAAAAATAGTGTTCCATCATATACATATACCACAGTTTGTTAAGTCATTCCCCAATTGAAGGGAATTATTTAATTTCCAATTCTTTGCCACCACAAACAGGAATGCTATGAATATTTTTGTACAAGTGATGTTTTTATCCTTTTTCATAATCTCTTCAGGGTATAGATCCAGTTTTGCTAGATCAAAGGGTATACACATTTTTGTTGCCCTTTGGATGTAATTCTAAATTGCTCACCCAAAAGGTTGGATGAGCTCACAGCTCCACCAACAATGTATTAGTGTCCCAGATTTCCCACATCACTTCCAACATTGATCATTGTCCTTTTTGGTCATACTGGAAGCTCAGAAATACTTTAATTTTCATTTCTCTAATAAGTAATGATTTGGCTTCTTTTACTACTACTCAGGGTTTCTTCTAGGAACATTAGAAATTATATTGTTTCTCCCAAAAGAGGTCTTCATTTTCCCTGAAGGCACTCAAATTAACATTACTTTGAATACATGAGACAGCTGTATTATGGTTATCTTTAACATGAAAAAATAGACACAAAAAAAAGACATCTCCTAGTTCCTCAACAGTCAGAATCTCTACTCCCATTTCTGGCAAGAATCAAATCATATATACAGACAAGACAAAGGGCATAAAGGAAAGGAAGATCATGGGGTTGTGACATGGAGCACTCTATATAACTAATAGTGAGATGACCCACATAGTTGGATTATGGAGTATTTGTATGGGAATGGAGTGAAGAATAATGTGTAAAATCATTAACAAGGAAAAAAGGGTCAAAGTGATAAAAGGCTTTATATTCTGAATATATGAGTTTCTATTAGACCCTAGAGGTGAGAGGAAGTCAGTGGAGTTTAAGAGTAGGGAGTGACATGATCAAACCTGAGCCTTAAGAAAATACCTTTGGTAGCTCAGTGGGAAATGAACTGATATTAGGAGAGACTTAAAGCAGGGTGACTAAATAGTGGGGTGATGAGGACAGTTAAATGGTACAATGAATAGAGTGCCAAGCCTGGAGTCAGAATAGCTCATCTCACTGAATCCAAATGTGGCCTCAGATCCTTAACTAGTTATTTAACTAGGTTTCATCATCTATAAAATGAGCTTGAGAAAGAAATAGCAAACCATTCCAGTATGTCTGCCAAGAAAAATTAAAATGGAATCACAAAGCATCAAACAAGACTGAAAATGACTCCACAACAACTACAAAACCAACAACAAAAACAAAGAAGGCTTGAATGAGTGGAGGAAGGCAAAGAAGATATTGGTGAAGGTAGAAAAAACAAAACTTGATAACAAATCAGATATGTGTAGGGAATGTAAGTGAAGGCAAAGAATGCGATTAGGAGGGATGAGTCATAAGGAGAGTAGAGATAGGAGTTTGAGGTCAGATAGATGAATGTCAGAACTATTAATTGGGGAAATGGAACAATTATGAGTCATGATGAAGTCTAGAATATATGGCCATCCCTTATATATTGTAGATATGGACTGAAGAAGTAAATCATGTCCTTTATAGAGACTGAGGAAGTTGGAGTTAGGGTTTTAAAAGGAATATCAAAGTGGGGGTTGAAGTACTCTAGAATAAGGTGTTGAGGTGGATAGGAAACTGAGGCTGACCTTGGACAAGAGAATGACTGGAAGGCCAGTATATAACAATAAGCATAATTTGAATTTCATGAAAAAGGTTGCCATAATATGCTAAACATGAAGCATGTTTGTTTTAGGATGAAATTCAGTTATAAAGAGTAGAGACAAGATGATGGAGAGAAGCCAAAATCTTACTTGAGCTCTCCTCAGTTTCCCTCAGAAGCAACATTAATCAAACTTCTAAGTGGATCCTGGATCAACAGAACTCACAAAAAAAGACAGAATAGAACAGTTTTCATACTTCTATATCTTGGAAAATTTTCAGGAAAGGTATGAACGACTCAGGTGAAAGGGAAGTGTGGTCCAGTGCACATTGGAGTGGGAAGAAAGTGGGAGACTCTCAGTCACAATGCAGCTCACCAGCCAAGGTCCTTAGGTCCTGGCACAACAAGCCAACTGAGACCCAGCATAGAAGACAGATTGTGAGCTCCAGAACTCTAGCACAGACTGAACTGCTAGCCCTGGCAATGCCAGTGCAATGGGAAAAATGACTAACAACTGAGCAACAGACAGTGAACAGATCTCTAATCTTCATTCAGCCTTAGATGCTTGTGGCAGTGCCCTCTTGTGATTCAGGAATAGAATTCAACTTGAAAAACTATGAACTAGGCTAAATAAAAAAAAGAATAAAACACTAATCATAGAAAGCTACTATGGTGATAAGGAAGATCAAAACACCATCTCAGAAGAGGACATTTGGAAAACACATATATAAAGCTCTAGAGGGGGATATAAAGTGGTCTCAAACCCAAAAAGTTCACTTGGAAGAAATCAAAAAGGACTTCAGAAATCAAATAGAAAAATTGAAAAAAGAAATGAGAGGTATGCAACAAAGAGTCAGCAGTTTGGAAAAGTAAACAAAAAAAAATTGACTAAAAAAACAACTCCTTCAAAAATACGATTGGACAAATGAAAAAGAAAACAACTCTTTTAAAAATAGAATTGATCAAATGGAAAAGGAGATGCTAAAGCTAACTGAAGAAAATAATTCATTGAAAATTAGAATTAAGAAAATGGAAGCTAATAACTATATGAGACATCAAAAAATCAGTTAAGTAAAATCAAAAGATGATTTAAAAAAGAATGTAAAATACTTCAATGGAAAAACAACTGCCTTGGAAAATAGATCCAGGGAGATAATTTGACAATTATCGGACAACCTGAAAATAAAATTTAAAAAAAAGCCTGGACAACATATGTCAAGGAATCATCAAGAAAAACTGCCCAGAGGTTAAAATGACTATTGAAAGAATCTACCAACTTCTTCCTGAAAAGGATCCCAAAATGAAAATGCCAAAGGAATATTAGAACCAAATTCTAGAATTATCAGGTCAAGGAGAAAATGCTACAGGCAGCCAGAAAGAAATAATTCAACTACCAAAGAACCACAGTCAGGATTACATAGGACTTGTTAGTTTAAACATTTTTTCCTTTTTCTTTTTATTTAAAGCAATGTGTTAAGTGACTTGCCCAAGATCACACAGGCAATTATTAAGTGTCTGAGGCTGAATTTGAACTCAGATCCTCCTGACTCCAGGGCTGGTGCTCTATCCACTGTGCCCCTGTTAGTTTAAACATTAAAGGATCATAGGACCTAGAATATGATTAAACTGGAGACCTAAAGATCTTGGATTATAACCAAGAATCAACTAAGCTGAAAAATTGATTCTATTGTTTCCGGGGGAAAAAAGATAGATATTTAAATAGGGGGACATTCAAACTTTTCTGATGAAAAGATCAGAGCTAAACAGAAAAATTCAAATTTCAAATACAAGATTCAAGAGATGCATAAAAAGGTACACAAGAAAAATAGATACAATAAGATTAAACTGTTTACATCGCTATATGAGAAGATGATACTTGTAACTTTATTTTGTTTTTGTTTTTGCAAGGTAATAGGGTTAAGTGACTTGCCCAAGGTCAAAATGGATAACAGACATAATGAGTAATAAAGTCCATCAGGAAAACAAGGAATAGTTTATCTGTTTGATCTATGGAGAGAAGAGGAGTTTATGACCAAACAAGAGCTAGAGAGACCATTATGAAATACAAAATGGATAAGTTTAATTATACTCAATTTAAAAAGTTTTGAATAAATAAAACCAAAGCAGCCAAAATTACAAGGAATGCAGAAAGCTGAGAAACAATTTTCACAGCTAGTCCTTCTGATAAAGGACTCATTTCTAAAATATATAGAAAACTGAGTCAAATTTGTAAGAATACATGTCACTCCCCAATTGATAATAATCAAAGGATATGAGCAGGCAGCTTTCAGATAAAGAAATTAAAGCTATCTATAATCATATAAAATACTCTAAATCATTTTTGACTAGAGAAATGCAAATTAAAACAATTCAGAGATACCAATTCATGATCAATGTTGGTGTGGATGTGGGAAACCCAAGACACTAAGGCACTGTACCTAGTTGTGAACTGGTTGTGAATTCTGGGAAGCAAATTTGAACTATATGCAAATGGTAAAAATACTGTGCATACCCTTTGATCCAGCAATAAAACTACTCATATCCCAAAGAGATCATAAAAATGGGGGAAAGATCCACATGTACAAAAATATAGTAGCTCTTTTGTAGTGGCAAATAATTGAAAATTGAGGAATGACCATCAATTGGGGAAGAGCTGAAAAAATCATATGTGGATGTGATGGATTATTATTGTTCTGTAAGAAATCATAAACAGAATTTTAGAAAAACCTAGAAAGATTTGCATGAACTGATGCTGAATGAAGTGAGCAGAACCAGGAGAACACTGTACATATTAATAACAATATTGTGTGATGATCACCTTTGATGGACTTAGTTCCTCTCAGCAGTTTGGTGATCAAAGACAGTTCTAAATTACTTTTGTTGAAAATGCCATCTACATCCAGAGGAAGAAACTGTCTGAATGCAGACTAAAGCATACTATTTTCACTTTTTAAAACTTATTTTCTTTTTATTTCCTTTCAGTTTTTGGTTCTTCTTTTATACCATGACTTATATGGAAATATGTTGAACATGACTATATACATCCAAACTATATCAGATTACTCACTGAGAAGGGGGAGGGAAGAAAAGGTGCTAGAAAAATGTGGAACTCAAAAGTTCAGAAAAAATGAATTCTGAAAACTATCTTTGTCTGTAAATGGAAAAATAAAAATAACATTCAAAAAAAGTCACAAGGAAAAAAGGAAAGGGAGAGGCAGAATAGGGTAAATTATATCACAAGAAGAGGTACAAAGGACTATTACAGTATAGGGAATCTCATCAGATTTGACTCAAAGAGGGAATAACATGTAGTCAGTGGGGTGTAGAAATTTATCTTATGCTATGGAGAATTAGGATGATAAATGGAAGGGATAAAAGGAAGGAGGGACTGATAGAAGGTACAGCAGAAGGGAGGGTAGAAATAGGAAGGTAAAGGGGATAGAAAAAAAGGAGGGGAACTGATTGAAGAGGGAAGCAGGGCAGATTGAGGGAGGTGGTGGTCAGAAGGAGAAATTCAAGTATTTGATATCCTGGAAGATAATGGACCTTAGAGACAAGATTCTGAAGGAACATTCTCAAAGAATCTTCTCACTGGCTCTCTGATACAAGTTCTGGTTGTTTCTGAAAGAATGTGGTTGTGAGCTAGCTACAGACTTTTCCTTTGCTAAAAATTTTTCTTTTCTGAAGTTTCAGAGATCACAGTCAACCAACCTAGCAATGCAATAGACTCGGTGAGTAATGTGCCTAGGGAAGTGTGAGATATCATGGAAGAACTCCAAAGGGCACTAGTAACATTGGTTTAAATACCTCTATTCCCTTCACATTTAATCTCTGTATTTTCTTACAATACCTATTAATGATATACAGGTTTCCAGGAGAATGTGCACTCAGATTATTTCAGAGTGTTGGGAAAGTGCAAATAGTCCTATTGTAAATCTTCTTAGTATGCTCTTCTGATGAAAATCATTTTCTTGAGTTGCTTAAATCCCCTTTCTGACCATTGATGCCCTGCAAACATTTTCTTCCCATCTCCCTTGCTAATAAACACTTTTGAGTAATTTAACCCTCTTAGGTCTAGAACTCTGCCTCAGATCTTTTCTACTTTGACTTTTGTCATCTGCATTGCCTATTACAGCAGTCTTTCAATCACTAGTCCTTGCCATCCACCTTGTTAAAGCATGTTTGCACTTCTGATCTTCACTCCTGCTCACTTTCCAGCTCTGAAAATGTAATCAAATCAAGTCTATTATTGCTACTGGAGGGAGTGTCAGTACCCTCTGGCTAGATCCCTTTGACTTCCCCAAAATATTTGTATCTTAGTGCTCATAATAATTCTGGACAGAAAATAGTGGTTAATAAATGTTTTATCTTTCGATCATTGAACATATCCCTGGGGATCTATGAGTTTAGTTTTAAGAGTCAAAAGAACATCTTAAGCCTGGGGTAAACAACCTCCATGTAACTCATATACAATTTAGAGAATAGGCCAAGGTGACACAGAAAAATATTTTATTATTATTTGAAAAGGTTTTAGAGATTTTAGGAATCTTAAGCCAAATCCTTATATTTTAGTAATGTCACAAAGTTGGTGGTTGTACTAGAAGTATAACCCAGGTTTCTTTTTAGAAAGTGGGACAGACCAGAAATCTTTCAAATTAATTAGATAAATTTCCCCATACCATATGATATTACAGAGGAAAGGATTTTCTGAATCTGGAAGGCACTATTTTTTAGGAAATAGCCTTGATGCTTGTCCTTCATTCTTTACTTCAGGGAGGTGATGCTATGACAAACAAGTGAATTGGATTTGAGTGAGGGGGTGCTGTGCAAAGTCACTAGTCTCACCTTCTCCTCTGGGTCCAGTGACCAGATTTGAATCAGGACAACTTGAGATGGCCCTGAATATAAGGCAATCAGGGTTAAGAGATTTGCCCAGTATTTGACAACTAATAAGTGTCAACTATTTGAGACCAGATTTGAACTCCAGTTACTCCTGTCTCCAGGGCTGGGGCTCTATTCAATACACACTTAGCTGCCCATTTTATTGGCCAAAGCGATTTACTCCATGGCACCTTGCTGATAAGACCTAGAGAATGCATGATAATTAGTTTACTAGGGAGGTAGACTGTTATTGGAGGAGCTCCCCAGGGACTGGACTTTCTAGAAAAAGAAGGTGATTTCATAATTCAATGTTCTTCTTGGAGAAAGATGAAAAATGTTTGCATCATTTCTGTACAGCATCTTGTTTGGAGAACAAAACCTGTTGTTTTGTTTCTTTGTTATTGTTTCTTCCATAATATATTTTAAACAGGAAGTGCATTGCTTGTTTAGCAGCCTCCATGATACTTTTCCTAAATCTAAACCAAAGTCTTGGGGAAATTTTTTAGGACTCTATGAGAAAGAGGATTTCATCAAAATGACAAGGGCTTATCTGGTAGGACAACCAAGAAAGAGCTTGATGGCTATTTGAATGCTTGATATGTTTCTGTATCTAAACTTTGTGGGATACAGTGAATCCTTAATAAATTTTCATATTTTTGGAGGTTAAATAAAGGAAGGTCTGTATCTGTTATGCATTTGGTAATTTGAGTCAATCAGGGAGTCATTAAACTCAGTACTACATGCTAGGCACTATATTAAAGACTGGAGTTACAATTATTGTTTGCTGTCTTGGGGATTAGGGAGAGAAAAGAAAGAGGGAAACATTTAGAAAAATGAAAGTTGAAAACTATCTCTAAAGGTATTAGAAAAATAAAATAATATTAAGAGAATTTTTTAAAAAGAGTGAGGTTACAAAGGAAGGTAAAATTAGTCCCTGTTCTTAAGGAGTTCACCTTAGATCTATCTCTAATGATGAAGACATGAAAACAACACCTCTCCAAAAAAAAAAGAAACAATGTGCAAACAAGTAGTCTACAGGGTACATTGTGGGTTATCAACAGGGGAAGATACTAGTATTAAGAAGAATTGGGAGAAGGTGGGACTTTTACTGAACATTGAAGGCAGGTAGGAAAGTCAAGAGACAGAGATGACAAGGGCAGAACATTCTGGAAATGGAGAGCAAAGTGAGAAAGCACAGTATCAGGTGAGTGTAATGTATAGAAAAAGAAAGAATACCTAGAAGGTGCCAAGAATTATTCTACTATTTCTGGCTGTTTCAGTCACTGATTTCTATTTCTTCTACTCTAGGTTTCAGGGATTTATTTCTTGGATAAGGTTTGACCACTCTCTTTCTAAGCTATTTATTTAACTTCCAATTCTTTTCTAAAGAGTTTTATTTCATTTTTAACTTTTGCTTCTTTCCTTGTAGTCCTTGTGGAAAATTCATTTTCTACCTTTTAGTCACTGCTTGCAGGGTTTATAGAGTTACTCTCTTCCTTTGGGGAATTTCTAGATTGGTACTAATTTTTCACCTTGATTGTGTATTCTTTGCTATATTTCTCTCTCCAATTTTTTGAGACTTTGGGCCTGGACCAAGTTTCAATTTCTGCTATGTTTTGGCGTATGGTGATTGACTCTGGTCTTTCCTTGGGTCATCTATATTCCTGAGCTGCCCTCCTCCTTCCAGGTTTAGTCTTTCATGGACTTTTGAGGTTCATAGTTCTGGATCTTTAGATCCCTCTGTGATATCTCAGTATGATGAATCCCTGGGGTTTCCCAGTATTAAATATTTTCATTGGCCATGACTGTTGCACTGGACAGGGACTGGATGTCTGTCGGAGCAGTTCTAGGCTGAATGCATCCATATTACTCTGAACTCTGAAAGCTACCAAGCAACTCAGGTTGCTGTTAGATATCTGGAATTCTAAGATTCCGCCTCTGGGACTTTCTGAGCACCCTGAAGCTTTCCAACCATCCTAATCACATTCTGACCTTACTAAGATTCTCTGGGGAAGTCTTCTACTGCTTCTGGACTCAGAGTCTTTCAGGCTACAAGAAATCTGTACTTTTTTTTTTTTTTTTGCTATACTGGTGTTGGTTTTCCTAGCAACCTCTTTCTTATTAACTACAGGTTTCTGACTAACTTTGGTACAGTACTGGAATAGAAAAACACTTATTGTAAATTATCATTGGATTTCTTGATTATTATTCAGTTTGGTAAAATTTTCAGGGTTTTGTTAGAAGATGTATGTGGGAGGTGCATGGTTTGCCTCTTGCTCATACAGACAGCTTAAACAGTAGTTTTGACCCACTCACTCTTCCTCCAATAACTGTCTATTAACTAGAAAGCTTTTGGGGGGGTAGGGGTGGCAAGGAGAGAGAGAGACATCCTTTTGCAACTGTTTGAGAATTTTTTTCTACCATGGAATATAGAGGCTACCTTAAAACAATATAAAAATTTAACCTTTTCTCATTTGTGGCCTCTTGAATTCTTCCCTTGAATCCTTCTCTTGATGATGCCTAGGCAGCAGCATTAGGTTCCTAATAACTACTATAATGTAGTTATTTAGATATTGTAATTGTTACTCTTAGATGAACTCTAAGTTCATCTAAAATAAGTATTTTAACTAGTCCAAACTTCTGGAGATTACTTTTCGCAGAAGAACCAAATACTTAAGTATAAATATTAGTTTCGGATATAGACAATACTGTCTTATACACATCTGACTTGGGGAAGCAAATGTCCCAATGGGTCTTGGCATAAAATTCATATGCATTGGAGACTCCTTGAATTTTTGAAAATATCCTTGATCCTTGGTGTGGAAATTCTACCAATATAGCACAAAATTCCTCCAGGTCATAGGAGATGATATTTGTGAGTGGCTATGATAAAAACATTTTATCACCTCCTATTCACCTTCAGCTGATAACCCTTTCCAAACTTATGCTAGACTTCACTAGCCAAATGTGTTTTCTCTAGGATTTCCCATAGATTTTTTTTGTTTTTCTTTTTAACATTTTATAACCACCAGAGCTACATTTGAAAAATAGATCTATTAGCCCTTGCTCCCACTACTTGATTACCTCACCTTTTCCATTCATAATTTTTCTCAATATTATCTTTTACACCATTTCTTCTATATATACATCTTTTCTGGGTATATAAAATATTCAGTTGTTTCAGTCATGCCTACGTCTTGGTGACTTTATTTGGGGGTTTTCTTTTCAAAGGTATCAGAATGGTTTGCCATTTCCTTCTCCAGTTCATTGTACAGATGAGGAAATATCCAAGGTCATAACAGTTAATACATATCTGAGGCCAGGTTTGAACTCAGGAAGAGAAGTCTTCCTGATTCCAGGACCAGCCAGCACTCTATCCCCTGGACCACCTAGCTGGTTTATTAGTCTATTTGTGTCCATAATTTATTCCTCCATTGTGCTTTGTGTAATTCACAGATAAAATTGGAATATTTTATCTAGATTTAAAGAATCACTTTGGAATAATATTTAGAAAATTGACCTTGAAGTTAAGAAGACCTGGACCTCAGACCTGGGCAGAAACCTCTAATACATGCTAAATATATGATCCTGAGAAAGTCATTAAACCTCTAGGTACTAGTCAACACTCTAAGATTAAGTTTCAGAGAAAGTAATAGTCTTAAAATAATAGAGTTATTTCATCAGGCAGTTATCTATATAGACCCATTATTCAGAATTAGTAACTATCTAACATCTCTGTGAGGATATCAAAATATTTATTATTGTTATTTATTATTATTATTTTGCACATGAGAGAAAAATTTAACCATGTCTTCCACCCTTTCACTTCTTTTCAATTCTATGTCCAATTAACTGATCATTTCCAGTGCCTGAATCAGTTATATGCATTAATTTCATTAATCAAAGAACTGGCAATCCAGAGCTTATCATAACACCGAGAAAAAGCATTTTTATCCATTTAGTTTTTTGTATGGTTTGGACACTGTAGAAAAGTTAGCAGAATATGCATTTTCAATCAGTAGGAGGGGAGAAATAAATAGTTGAGGGAAAATTTCCAGTTCTTCACAGAAAAAAGGAACTAAGTTAAAATCCATTGGGAAAAGTAAAGATATATCCAAAAAATTCAGGACTCCTCTAAATCACAATGAAGTTCAAAAACTTAAATCAAAATGGTTCTGAAAAGCAATTATATAATTAAAATTTCTTTGGGGGGGGGTTCCAAATAGGAAATTTATTTAAACAGATCAAATAAAACTTGTGCCTCCTTGCCTCTGCACTTAGAAGAATGTGTTGGGCCTCTTGGTAGTAAAGCATGGCTTGTGCTGGCGACGCAGAACTCTGTGGAGCAGAGGGGAACTTGATTTTGGAGTCGTGGAAACTGCTTGACTGCCGGTTGGTGGCACTTGCTGGCAGGAATTTCTTCTACTTTCATGATCTGGATGGAGTGGGCTCGGGCACGGTGACGGGCCCCCATATCTCGGTAGCACTGAGTGACAGCACCAGCAGTGGTCAGGTCTCTGTACTCCCTGTACATGTTGTGGGTTCCGCTCCTGGAATGCTAACGCAGCCAGATGCCAAAATTTTTCACCCTAAGAGGGGACTTTTCAAAGACCTGTCTGCAGTATACGATCTCTCCAGAGGACTTCATCTTTTTCAGGTGGGACACAAAGTACCAGAATCAGGACTTTGCTATGACATGGTTAGAAGCAAAGATTCGCATGCGATAAAGAGGCGGCACTGGACTCTTGGGAGTAGGCAGCATTCTTCCAACTACCTTGTACTCTCTTCGGGTGGCCGGGGGCCTTCATGGTGCTGCCGCCTCACTCCCCGCCAACCAGCAAAAAAAAAAAAAATATATATATATATATATAAGTAAAATTTCAAAGAAATAATGATAAATTGTAATTCTTAAAGAACCAAACAGTAATGAATTAAGAAAAAAAGACAGATGTTTATTAATAGTAGATTGTCTGAAAGAAAGAAAAGATTGGAATGCAAAAAAATAAAGAGAAAAAAGGAAAAAATAATCAATGTAAAGAACAATATTGGGGAAAAACATGCAAACTCTACACAAGTCTAATGCTCTAATATGCTACAATTACCTGTCTCATATACCACTTAGAGGGGCAGCTGCCTTGGAATCAGGAGGACGGAAGTTTGAATCTAGCTTCTGACACTTGTAGGGTAAGTGACCTTGGGCAAGTCACTTGACCCTGATTATCTCCTACCCAGGAACATCTCCCCCTCCTGATTCATATCTGGCCCCTAGACCTAGGTGACTCTGAAACAGAAAATGAAGCTGGTGACTTAGCACAGCACCTCCTCACTCAGATCCAATTCATGTGCTTGTCATAGTATCACCTCCTCTGATGTCATGGTCTTCTTCAAGAACAAAAGACAAACATCATCATCATAAGACTTAGAAAAGAGCAACAGAAGTTGAGATGAAAAAGAATAAAGAAACTATGCTGGAAGGAACCTGGGATACCATCTTGTCTGCTTTATTAGAATAAGGATCTGGTATACCAGACAAACGGCTGTCCAGCCTCTTCTTAAAGGTCCACATTGAAAGAGATATTCGCTATTTCTTACTTTCCATTTTGGATCATTTTCTTAGGAAGCTTTTCCTTACATTATGATAAGAACTGGTTCTTGGAAACTAAGAACATGTTATTTATTTTCAATTCTACCCTCTGGGACCAAGTAGAACAAATCTAATCCTACTTCCATATGGCAAGCCTAGAAATAATCGAAGGCATTTCTCATTATATGCCTCCCTCCTCCATTTAGTCAACTTTCTCCAATTTGAATTCCTTAGTCCCTTCAAGGGACTCTTCTGTAGTCCTTTCATTGCCTACTTTTGGATACTTCCTAGTTTGCCTGTATCTTTCCTAATATGTGAATATTTTCTAAATGTGATGAAACTATAAAGTTCTTCACCCTGGTTAATCTCTCTCCAAATGCAACCTAGGATTATATTAGTTTGGGGAGCAGCCATTTCATACTATTGACTCATATTGGCTCATGGTCCACTAAAATCCTCAATCTTTAAAAAAAAAAGTTCTTAATTTATATAAATGAATTCAAGAACTCAAACATACTGAAATTTGCATTTATCAAAAGCAGGGGTAGCAATCTTTATCTTAGACACAGCAACTGCAAAAATATATCTTATTAAAAGAGATAAGGATGGAAAATATATCCTCCTAAAAGGTACCATAGACAATGAGGCAATTTCAATACTAAATACGTATGCACCAAGTGGTATAGCAACCAAATTCTTAGAGGAGAAGTTGAATGAGTTACAGGAAGACATAGACAGTAAAACTCTACTGGTGGGAGTAGAGATTATCTAAATCTCAGATTTAGATAAATCTAAACATAAAATTAAAAAAAAAATAAAAAAGAAATTTGCATTCATTTTTATTAAATTTGTCTTATTTGGTTTGGTCCATTCTTCTAATTCTTGTCAATTTATATCTTATCCAGGAAAAGGAGATGGTTAGGATGCTTTAGGAATTGTAAATGGCAGAAAATGGTTATGGATATGGAAGATTTTGGAGGACTTGAGGTGAAGTATAGGGTGGCAAAAGAAAAGGTCTTAAGGTATAGGAAGAGAATGCCTAAAATCAGGTTTGTGCTGGAATCAACTGAAACCAACTCATTAGAAGTAATTGATAAATATTCAGCATGAGCATTTATACCTTGAAATCAGCAAATGCTACAAATCAGAGCTGCATTTAATATTTTTTGATTGTCTGGACTTTGGAAAATGTTGGAGAAAATGTTAATATTGTAGATTAAACTTAAAAATTCCCCATGATTTTTTCCCCTGGAGAACTGGGTATTAAATATTTACCAATACCTCACTGACCCACTGGAAGGGTAAAGGAAGAGAAAGGCTATAGCTGAAAGAGGACTCAAGAACTTGAAAGGAAGAATAAGATAAGGACCCTAGAATCAAGGGATAAAAATAACAAGTTGAAGAATAAAGAAAAAATATGAAAGATGAAGCAAATTTCAAGAGGAAAATGGAGTTGATAATATACAATCTTAATACAATTTGATGAATCAAGTACATAGAAGGTTTAGTGAGAAGAGACTGAAAATTAACTGTGTCTACAAAGATGCTAACAAAGTGAGAAGGTGAGAAGAGTAACAACTTGAGAGTTGAAGATACCCCAATGGCTGTTTTCCTACAATGGGTTTGTCAATGTTATTCTTTTAGGAAACTGTCAACAAAAATGCTAAAGGCCTGAAGATTTCACTTCCAACAAGTGTAGAGAATTGGGAGTTTTTTTCAGTGACCTGAGTAGACTATAGTAATGTTTTATTTCTATCTCAACCAAATAACTCTTGTTCCATGTCCAAAAATTGATTGATTTCCCATTTAGCAGGTAAATTAAAGGGTCATGAGAAATATCGTTCTATTTTCAAGGTTTTCGGGAAAAAATAAAATATTTTATTTTTAATATAAGGGCTTTATTGCAATGTGAAATAGAAAAGAAAAAAGGATCTTAGGAACCTTCAGAAGGGTAGAGGGTGAAAAAAATATTGGGGGTGGAGAGAAAGAATAAAACTGGGAGGTAAGAAATAGTTTTGAATCTTTTTGTCATGAGAAAGGAAACTGTCTCTAGAGGACAAAGCAGGTTCTTATCTCTAAAGGAGTGAAGCAGCATACCAAAGGGATTTTCTTCAAAATATAAAAGAACCAGGAGGACAAGAAACTTCTCTTCTGATTTTCATCAGGAGGAAGTGATTGTGGGAATAGAAATTATGGGAATTTGTGGGGAAGGTGAATAATTTTGAAAAGTTTGATGGAAAAATTATAACCATCAGGTGTCACTGATAAGTAGAGGCTTATCATTTGCTGGTGGTGGTCTTTGCAGGGTAGAACTTCCCTGAAAACTCACTCCCTTTCTGGGTCATGACTTTCCTTTAAAACCCCACATACTTTGCTTTCTTGAAGAAAGTAAATAGTTGCCAATTCACTCACCTGTTTTTTGGAGTATGCCATTTCATGTTTTTCCAATCAGTGGTTCTCTCTATTTCAGGACATACATTTAAACAACCTAAGGACTTCTCATTTCGATAAAATGCATAGCTCTGAACCTCAAACCAGTTTGCACTGAAAAAATACCTCAGATTTATAAATACTCAATTTCTTGGAACTTCATCCTTTCAGGTTATGAATACTATTTAAGGAGGGTCAAAATCACTGTCCAATGCATTTTATGATAGGTAATTTTTTAAATCTAAATTGAAAGTAGCAGGTAAAGAACAAATAATTTTAGGTGAATAATATAATAATACCTCATATCTTTAGAGCACTATAAGGTTTATAAAATACTTTGTTTCACAATACTTTAAAAATAGGTGTAAACTATTAATTATACTCATTTTACAAATGAAGAAACTGCAGCACAAGGAACTCATCTGTCTTGATCATAGCTAGTAAAGTGAGGAGGGGAAGTGAAATAGCAATCCAAACTTGGCTCTTCTAATTCCAAATTCAATGTTACTTGTTCGTTTTTCAATCAGTTGTTAATTGAGTTGGCTACTGTCAATCTATTACTATTACTAGAATGTATACTAATTTTCAAAGTGTTAGATATGGTGTTAATTTATCCAGGTGCTCACAAAATATAAAAAGGAAAGATGGTTGATTGAAACAGATTTTAGCAATCAATACTTGTTGGAAAAGTTATATATAGATAAGATTCACATAGGATGAGAAGCCATGAGTTGCAAATCAAACCTAAAGAAAGGATTACTTTATATAAAAGAAATCATTGACCTATTAAAAAACTGAAATACTGAATAAGTACCTAGGCAGCTAGATAGCACAATGGATAGAGCTCTGGGTATGAAGTCAAAGATCTAAGTTCAAATTTTGCCTCATACTTTCTGTGTGATACTGGGCAAGTCACTTAACCATTATCTGCCTTAGTTTCCTCATTTGTCAAATGGGATTAATAATGCATGTAACTCCTAGGGTTGCTATGAAGATCAAATGAGATAATATGTGTAAATCACTTTGCAAAGTACCTTTAGGTATTATTATTATTATTATTACAGATAGATTATAAAGTTTTAGAATGTTAAGTAGTTTTCCTCTATGAATCTTAATTTTCTCATCTGTAAAATAAAAGAGTTAAATTACATGATGTGGAAGTACTTTCTAGATCCAACATCTTATAAATCTGTTTGTAACGTAATGAAGAGCTTGTCCAATATCTCACATCTTCCTCACTGGTATATTTACTTCAGGACTATCCCAAGAGAGGAAAATCCCTACCTTGTCAAGTCTGAAAAAGAATAGCCATGTTTCAAATAAAGAAAACTGCCCAGAAAGACAGTTTTGGAATCTGCTCAAGGATTTTTGGATCTGCTCAAGAATTGAGCTAAAAGAGATTTGATAGGAATCTAAGAAATTAGCTCCAAAAAACCTAGTTTTCTCAGTATTTTTCCAATAAGTGATGATGTAAGACCAGGACAAATTTTCCTGATTCAACCTGGATGGCAATAGTTTCCTATATTCGCCCAATCCAGGTTCTTTCATTACAGTATTGTGTGAATTTTCCCCATTAAAACACCCAAATAATTTTTTGAAATTTTGGGAGAGAGGATCATTAAATCTTCCCCTGAGAAGAGATGGTTACTAAGGAATAATCAGGCACCTCTCAGTGAGGAAGAACCATGAGCAGGGGTACCCTTATCTCTTACTATCCTTTGCCCCATCCTGATGATTCTTCAGTTTCTCTGATTCTAGGAGGCAGCCAGTTTGGAAGAGAAATGTTGATATTTTTAACACTTGGATGAGTTGGCAGTAACCAATTAAGTGTTCTAGTGAGATGGAATAATGGAATGTACCCTACCACTGCCTCCCCAAATCATCTGGGCCTTCTTAGTATTTACCCTCCTTCTTTACCTTTCAGACCTCTGGGGAAAATTATCTGATCTATTTATGACTCCTAGGGAAAATTGGATCTTGCAACCAAACTCTTTCAAATGTGTAATCTCCCCCATCAGCGGGTGAACTCTTGAGAATAGGAAGCTCTAATGTTTCCTATTTATTTGTATCCCTGGAACCTAGTACAGTTAGTTCTTGGAACAAAATTAGTGCTTAATACTTTTTTCTTTCATTTCATTCATTTAGTAGCTATTGAGTCAATTCTTTAATGAATCTATGATTTCATTTGGTTATGGTTAAAACTCATCCATTCCTTCTTATTGTGAGTGCTTTTTCCCCTGTATTCTCCCATTATTCCTTTATGGAAGTTCCATCCAATATGCTGAAGACCTTTTTTTTTTTAGATTTTTCAAGGCAATGGGGTTAAGTGGCTTGCCCAAGGCCACAAAACTAGGTAATTATCAAGTGTCTGAGGTCAAATTTGAACTCAGGTACTCCTGACTCCAAGGCCAGTGCTTTATCCATTGAGCCACCTAGCCGCCCCTGAAGACCTTTTTCTAAGTCTTAATAATCAGTGGTTTACCAGTGCTACTTTTGAACTGACATTTATTGTTTCTCCCCCATACTATATGACCAATCCATAAATGTTTTTTCATTGAATTGTTTTTAATTTTTAAAAAGGATATTTAATTGAATTTTTTTTTAAATAAAACCTTCTGCCTAAAAGAGAATGATGGATTAATTATGCAGAATGAGATCTGCATTTCTTGATATCTGCTATATGGGAATTTCCTTACTTGACCATGAATGTTTATTTCAAAGGTTTTGCTCATTTTTTTCCAGTGGGGGAGGTGAGAAGGATAAAAAAATGTTTATTAATTGAAAAAATTTTAATCTTCAGGATCCCTTTCTTGATCATACTAAATCCTAGATTGTATCTTTTAGGTGGCATAGCAGATTGAATAGATTCTCCATTAAATAAATGTGGAGAAGTCCTTATCAGTAAGTTTGTCACTGGTATGGTTATGCATATATGTGTGTGTGTGTTTCAGCTACAGCAATAAGATTTGTACCAGTTGAGAGATTATTCATAGCGATGAAATACTGTATCCTTTAAGAATTGAAATATCCTTCCTTACATTTATATATTGCATGCTGTTAAAAAGAGATAGTTAGATGTATGAACTTGTTAGTTTGGTTGAATGAGAATAAAATCTTGGAAGAAGATGTCTTCATAAGAGAGAGATGGAAAAACAACAGCCTATTAATTCTGTCATGTCTAGAACTGTTTTTAATCATAATAGTTCACATTTTTACAATGATTTAAGTTGTAAAGAATTTTATTCTCACACAAATTTAATTCTCACAACAAAACTCTGAGGGACACACTATCATTGGATTATTTTATTTGATACTCACAATAAACCTGTGAGATTGATATTATTCACATTTCAAAAATAAGAAAATTGAGTCTCAGTGGTGTTAAGGGGCTTTATGTCTCTAAAGGACTCTCTCTCTCTCTCTCTCTCTCTCTCTCTCTCTGTATATATGCATGAACATCCACACATATTAAATGCATGCATTTATATATTATATTTACAAATATAACTATGTATGCATATGTGTATATACGTACACTCATATGCACATACACGTATATATATATATATATATATATGTATATGTGCTTACTCGGGACTCATCTCTCATTCTCTCTCTCTCTCTCTCTCTCTCTCTCTGTATATATGCATGTATATCCACACATAAAATACACTTGCATGCATACATGTATGTATGTGTGTGCACAAATATATATATATATATATATATATATATATATATGTTAACTGAAAACATAGAATCATGCAGCCTTAAAGATTATCTAGACTAGTCCCTTATTTCTAAATTTTAAAAACATGACACACATTGTAGGGCTATACAAAAAAGTACAGATCTTGGTATAAGACATAGTTTAAAACTCCCATATCTGTAAAAGGCGTCAGATATCCTGTGAAGCATAAACAGTGTGTTTATTTGTTTTGTTAAACTCTACTTTTCCATGAGAGAGTTCTAAGGGAGTAGGTTAACTGAAAAACAACTCAAAAAAAGTTATTTTTTTCATTTTTATTTTTTTTTTAGATTTTTTTCAAGGCAATGGGGTTAAGTAGCTTGCCCAAGGCCACAGGGCTAGGTAATTATCAAGTGTCTGAGGTCGGATTTGAACCCAGGTACTCCTGACTCCAAGGCCGGTGCTCTATTCACTGTGCCACCTAGCCACCCCCCAAAAAAAGTCATTTTTAAGGAATTTTTTTTTAAAGAAAAAGAACCATGAGAATTTTTGAATAGTTATGACTGTCAGGTCATTTATAGCAACTCTTTTTGAAAAGTCTCTGCTAAATGCAGAGTACACACAAGGTACTCTGCTATTCAGTTGGCAATTCAGAGTGTAAAGCAAGAAAGACCAGCATCAATTTTCAGAAAACTCTAACTTTAGAATAGAAAATCAAAGATTATGAGCTGGAGTTCATAGCTCAGCCTGTTAGGTGCTTACATATACCATGGAGTTCTCTGATTTTTTAATCTGTTAAAGTGAGATTTAACAATTATAAGAAAAATGGTTTTCCCATGGTTTCCCAAAAAAGAGCTAGTTTCCTATAATATCATTTTCCATTGTTTATTTGGAATGACAAAGAAAATCACATTGGCTTTAATAAAAACCAAGTTATTCATTTCAAATTTTAATTTGACATATGCCAATCACCCTAATTAAATGCAAAAACATAAACATAAATCTGTGAAATAGAAGCATTCAAGATATTTCTTTAAGGAGCTTAACAATATTTATCATCTATCTATGTATCCAGGAATGTATGTAGCTATAAATATCTCTACCATCTATCTATGAGAAGCAGTATGGAATAACGGAAAAGACTGTTGGATTTGGAGTCTAGAGATCTGGATTTGGATTTTTCTTTAATATTTTCTTTTTTCAATCACAAAACAATTTTTAAAAAATCATTTAATTTTTTTTCAGTTTCTAGGCTTCTCTCTCTTCCTTCCTCTCACCTCTTATTGAGAAAGCAAGCAATTTGATGTAGATTATATATGTGCAGTCATATATTTCCATATTAATCATGTTGTAAAAGAAAACACAGGCCAAAAAGAGGAAAAAAAAGAAAAAACTGCCCCCCAAAAATGTTTTTTTAAGTATGCTTCAGACTCCATCAGTTTCTTCTCTGGTGTTTTGTCATAAATCCTGTGGAATTGTCTTGGGTCATTGCATTGCCGAGAATAGCTAAGTGATTCACAGTTGATCATTGTATTATATACAATGTTCATCTTCAGTTAACTTCACTTTTTATCAATTCAGATAAGTATTGCAAGGTGTTTCTGAAATCATCCTTCTTATTTCTAATAGCACAATAGTATTCCATCTCAATCATATACCTTATCTTGTTTAACCAGACCCCAACTGATGAGTATCCCCTCAATTCCCATTTTTTTTGCTACCATTATGATTTTTGTGTATATTTTGTCTAGATATGCCCTTTTCCTTTTTTAAAAAATGTCTTTTAGGGATAATGACCTAGTAGTGATATTTCTGTGTCAAAGAGTTTGGACAGTTTTATAGCCCTTTGGGCATAGTTCCAAATTATTCTCCAGAATGATTGAATCAGACCACAGTTCCACCAACATTGCATTAGTATCACAATTTTCTCACATCCCTTCAACATTTGTCATTTTTTCTCTTGTCAACCAATCTGATATATATGCGGTGTGCCTCAGAATTGTTTTAATTTGCAGTTCTCTAATTAACAGAGACCTGAATTTGAATTTGTATTTGGTGCAACTATTTAGAAGTAAGGTCTTGTCCAAGAGTTAATTTCTTTTAGACTCAGTTTCTCTAGTCATAAAATGAGAATAACAATATTTTCATTATCTACCTCCCAGATTTGTGAGGAAAGTGGTTTGAAATCTTAATATACTGTGAGAAATAATTTGGACTTCTACTCTGTTCCAATCAGTTTAAATCAATTTAGTATGATTCCATAGTGGTGGTGATTATAATTTCTGTTTATTAGACCCAAGAGCTGTGATTTGCAAATTGTAAGATCACTTGTATAATCATATAAAGCTAACAAGAGGCCCTCCACCCTTGTTTTTCCTTGTCTTTGGTGACCAAGTCCAGCATGGTAGAAGTGACTCAATTACATGGTAAGTCCTTCAATTTATTTTTGTATCTCTGGACCATTCTTTTTTGTCCAACATTAACAAATGACCATTTTAAGACTATTTAGTCAGTAGATATGTACCATGTTTCACCCAGCTTGTGACCCTGCTGGACAAATCATCTTTACTTATTTTAGCTTATCCATCATATGTAAACCAATGAGAGTCTATATTTTATTTAGTACCTTCTAGAATGTCCAGATAATAAAGGGTATCAAACTCTCAGACCATGAGGAAAATATGAGATCCACTTCATTTAGAGGGAATGATGGACCTTTTAATAAAGTGTTGGTTCAAAGTTCTGCTCCAGTCTCTTCCATTGTAGATGAGACAATTTTAACACCCCCCCATATTACTATATTTCATAGCAATGGAAATTTTTTTTGTTTCTCTTTGAACATACTGGTTACTTTATTTCTAGTTTTAATAGTCTTTACTTTTAAACATTCATAAGTTACACTAGTGTGAGCTAGAGTCATAAAATTAACCTTTTACTTTATGTCTTCAAATAAAATTCACTGTTCTCAATTTCTAGAAGTATGAGAATTTCAAAGAATCACCACCAAACCAAAGGTAAACAATCACAAAAGAAGCATAAATGTCCTCTTCTGGTACCAATTGCTCACACTTTGCTCCTTACTTTTATTTTAAAAATGAAATAAAATTATGAGCACACTATGAACCTTATATTATGCATAGACATCTGGACAACACACAGAGCCAAAACCTTTGCCTTGGAGTCTACCTGGAGGCAAGACATATACAAATGATGAGTATTTTACTTTTTATTTAAGTTGCTTTTTATTATTTAAAACAATACAGGGTAGTTTATGATAAAGTACCAAGTGAGGAAATATAGATAATAAATGATAAAGGGGTTCAGAGGGGTCCTTGAGTGATTAGAAAATGCATCCTCAGCCCAGAAAGACTTGAAGTGGATATTGAAAGACAAAGAGGATTCAGAAGATAAGTGAAGTAAAGTACTGCAGGTGAGAGAAATCTTCCCCAATGATTTTAGTATTTGAAATAGTCACAATAATAAGGGAATTATACAGCAGGAGAGAGAAAGTATGCTCTTTGGCCAGCACTATGCATACTGATTTGAGTCTGGAGTGACCCATTCCTCTGGATTCTTCCAAGAAACCACTCGTAAAGATGTCGAACAACTGACTAATCCTAATTTGACTTTTCCTCTCTACTAACCCACAACTAAAAAAATCATGGAAAACTTGATGCTCACTTCCTTTGATCACCAAAAGATATTTCCTCATTGTCCTACCATCCTGTTGCTAGTTTCCCTTCTGTTTTCACAACTTAGGATATTGGAATGAAATGAAAGTGGGCGATTGTCCCAGAGATAAGATGCTAATTCTATAGAGATGCTCTGTGTCTATTCCAGATGCATTATGTCCATTACTCTTCCAGATGTGCCAATGGAGAGCCGAGGATATTACAGACATATCTATTCTTCTTTAAAGTAAGAATCTTAACTCAGGACAATTTATTTATTTTAGAATAAAATGTTTTCTCACACAAAAGGGTGAAAAATAAAAAGTCAGGGTGGCCTGGGGCGCAAGGAAGCTGTTGTTGCAGGAATCCTGCAAGTTAATGTGAGAATTCACCCGGGACTCTGAGAGAGATGTGGAGAGGGAAGGGGGG
Source organism: Macrotis lagotis (assembly GCF_037893015.1). Classification (NCBI taxonomy): domain Eukaryota; kingdom Metazoa; phylum Chordata; class Mammalia; order Peramelemorphia; family Peramelidae; genus Macrotis; species Macrotis lagotis. Next base: position 437,533,048 of record NC_133666.1, read on the forward strand.
GGGGGACAAAAAAACTCTCTTCCCCTTGCAGCTGTCCCTTTCCTTCATTTGTTGCTCCAATAAGCAGTAATTAGGTCCTGAGCTAATGGTGTCAGCTGATCTGCTGTTTTTAGGCTAGACCCAGAGGAATCTCCATGGAAACCCTGCTGGAGTCATCCCCCCACCTGGATGCTGTATGCTCCTTTCTGCCACCTGGCTGCTGCCTGGCCCGCTGCTACCACTTCTGTTGCCTCCTCCCTGTCTCTAACCTGCAGCCTGCAGCATGCGCACTGCCCCCGGGATCCCTAAATGGGACAATTCTGCCCGTGACGTCAGCGCCCAGCCGTCTCCACAGAAACTTTTGTCCCACTGGCCAATCAGGGAGCTTGGAAGGGGCTGGGGAGGGGGGCGGGAGGAGAAGGGAGTTGGGGCGGGGGGGGGGGGGGGGGGCGTGGAGAGCCGAGAGGTTTAGTGTGTGGAGCTGTTCGAGCTCAGCCTGGGCTGTCAGTCCCTGCTCCAGCCGCTGCGCGAGACCTTATAGATTCATACACACTCTTTCCTCTCTTCCCTCCTCTCCTTTCCTCTCCTCTCCCCTCCCCTCCCCTTCTCTCTTTTCTTCCTTTTTCTCTTCTCTTCTCTTCTCCTTTCCTCTCCTCTTCTCTCCTCTTCTCTTCTCTTCTCTTCTCTTCTCTTCTCTTCTCTTCTCTTCTCTTCTCTTCTCTCCTCTCCTCTCCTCTTCTCTCTTCACACACATACGCACACACACACACACACACACACACACACACACACACACACACACACACACCCCTACACAGGCTTCATGGGAGAGGGAGGCACTGACCGTTTTGCAAGTGCTGGGGCAAGACTGCTGTGCGGAGGGGGCAAAGACTTCGTCCCCACTTCTTGCTTTCGCTCTGGATTCAGAAGACAGGGGAAATACGGGATTTGAATTGGACTAGGTATTTGTGCACTTGTCTGGCAGTCTACTTAGGCGAGCTGCTGAACTGGACGAGTTCATGCCTTAACAGAATATAATAAAAGGGGAAGGATTGCAGCTACTGCACGAGGAAGATGGGAACTACCCTATTTCTATCTCTTTAAATAAATGGAATGAAATATTGAATGGAGGAGCCACACACACTACATTTGCCTGGGAAAATCGTCCGGCGGAACTAACAATTTGGCTACTTTCATCAGAGGAGGGGGTGTTCATTACGTGGCAGGGGGAGAAAGGAAAGCAGAAACCGAATCTATGAATTTGAAACTATTGGCCAGCAAAGGGAGGAAAAAAAAATCGAGATTTAATTTTAAACAAAGGTTTTTTCTAGGCTTTTGTACCATAAACTTACTTCAGTGTCTTGTGACCAGTTTAGCCGAGACGGGAGGATTAAACCAGTGGAGTCCTACATGTGTGCACCATTATTAAACTGGCAGATACACCGACAACCGCCTTCTTTCATTTACTAACATCCAACTGGAATTGAAATCTCTCCGTCCAATAGTCGATCATGTACAAACTCTGTATGAATAGCTTATATCCTGGGGTTTAACTCGTAGGACAAAAAATGTGGAGCTGCCATTCGACCTAGATGAATATGAGGAGCTTAAATTTCATGGGATTTGTTTTAAAAAGAATTTTGTTACTGTGAAACAAATTCTGATAGGTTTATAAGATGACAGGTAAGAACTTTCACTGCTCTTAGCACCTTATCGCCCAAAGCAGAGAGCGCAGAGGAGACGCAGGACCCTGGAAGGGGGTCAGCTCAAGCGATCAGTTTGCCCTCCAGTGTTTGTAACCAGGAATAGAGGTTGCTTTAGAGAGAGAGGATCAGTCCTCCAGGAAAATCAGGAGAGAGAAAAGCCCTTGGAGGTTTGAGGGAGGACAGTTTTCCCCCCCGCCCCTAACCTGCGCTGAGATGGGACCTGGAAGAGGGATGCTATCCTAGGCCTGCATACAAGTAAACACTTTGCATTTTGAGTAAACCAAGATATTGGGTTTTAGTTATTTTAAACCAACCCCCTCTGGGATAGATGCTGTTGGAGACATTGGGATGGTCCTGGCTGAACAACATTAAAAAGACTGATCACGTAGGAGGATAAGAAAAGCTTCAGACACCCCGGTCTTCCCCTCTTCTGTGAGTCGGTGCAATTAAAAATGAACAAGAGACTTGGTAGATCTCGGCACTGATTGCTCCCCACCCCCCCCTTTCCCTGACCCGGACCCTCTCCTCCCTCCCCCCACCGCAGCCCCCTAAAGCCAGGATCTGATTGCAAGCGGGACCTCCTCTTGTTCCACATTGTGGTAGAGGATACATTTTTCATGAGCACTAGGTGAACAGGTGCAAAGTACATTTGGAAAATCCAGGCGGCCCATTTCGGTGGCGTGGCGTGGCGTGGCGTGGAGGGTGGTATCCGGCTATCTCCGAGGGGATCATGGAGAGCGACCGGGACATGTACCGGCAGTTTCAGGACTGGTGCCTCCGGACCTATGGAGACTCCGGAAAGACCAAGACGGTGACCCGTAAAAAATACGACCGGATCGTCCAGCTCTTGAACGGCTCCGAGTCCAGCTCCACGGATAATGCCAAATTTAAATTCTGGGTCAAATCGAAAGGTTTCCAGCTCGGCCACTCGGACGAGGTCAATGGTGGAGGTGGCAATCAAGTGCTCTTCGTGCCGGTCAAAACCACGGTTAGTGAAGTCCCTGCCTTCCTCTTGTGTTTGTCCGCCAAGCGGGGGGGACAAGCAGCCTGGAGGGGAAGGGGGAAGCCACAGTTGGCTCGTTTCTCTCCCTCTCCCCCCTCCACCTGCCCGCCCCCTAGTCATCCCCATATCGCATTTGCCAGGCACGTTTCCCCCCACAGTTAAGTCTTTGTGGTCCTTTATTGCACAGCCCTGGTGCACTTCGAGTCGCCTCCCTTCCCTGCACCCTCCTTTGCAGCTTCTCTCCGGGCAGAAGATGGCTTGGGGGGGGGGGGGGCTATTGTCCCGTTTCCTCAGCTGCCCGTCTGGCGTGTGTCCTGCCCGCCACATAAAGGCCACATCCTCATCCCATCGCCGCCTCTGCCCGGTTTGATAATGTACGATTCTGATCGATAGTGTACAGCGTCTCCTTATTGGCACAAAGCCCGAGTGTGGCGCTGGTCGTTGATTTGGGGGTTTCCCCAGGATATCAGGTTTTATTGTTAGACCACAGCCTAGGAGACGCGGGGCAGCCGGCAGGCACGCACGCCTGGATTATTGCGATGACTGGTTAGATTTTAGATATGCGGGTGTGTTCGCTCCCCCTCCGCAAATAAAGAAGCAGTTAGAGGATGATCAACAAAGAGAGAGACGGGCTCTGAGCGCGATCAAATGCTGTATTTATTGCTTACTCTCACAGCTACGAAGCTTGCTTTAAGCACAATCGCTGGGAACCACTAACATTGCCAGCTTTGCGAGATCTGAGTCTGCAAAGCTAGACTTGGTTCTTTCTCATAGCAGAAGAGCTAGAATGTTGGGTAGCAGCGGGAGCACCAGAATTTTCTATTTAAGAAGATGGGAACTATGGGCCACAAGTAGGTTTGCATATATCTAATTAATAATACTTCTCTTTCTACATCATGTCACGGTAGGTAGCCTCTTGATTTGGGAGAATGACAGAAGGTAACCCATTCATCTTTTCATTTCTACCATGACTTTCTGGTTTCTTTAAGCATCCTTATTTACTACTGGCAGTCATTGTTTACAAAATCCCTAGAGTATGCAAAAGAGGAGAGTTCTTGGGAGCTACTCTACCTTCACCACAAGAGAGAAAAATGAAAATATTTGAATGTAGTTTTTTTTTTCAAGGTATCAGGTTGTTTTACATTTGAAAATAATTTCTTCTATTCAAATAAGAATGGCTTTTTGGTGGGTATATTTTATAGATAGCTGGGCACTAGGAAAATGGAAAATGGAAGTAAATAGCACAAACTAAGTATAGAAATTGCGCTGTTTTATTTGGTGTATCTATGAGTCAAACCTTTTGTTTACCCTTTGGCTTTACTCAAGACAATTGGTTAAATAGATATTCTCCCCCCCACCACCACCACCATTTAATGTAGGCATAATATGCAAAGCTGAGTTAGATATTTAAATGATCTGCATATATTATAGAAATGATAGAATGAATATCAACATTTTTTGAAATTATAATTTTAAGAATTGGAAATCTGTTTCAAAAATTCATTGCTAATAGGAATTGTAATTTATAAGTAAATGAATTTATTTCTGATTTGGACAGTATTAGACTAAAGACAAACAAAAGAGTAATCCAGGTTTTTTTTAAAAGATATTTGGTAAAAAGAAAATCTTTTGGTTAAAATGAGTTCCGTGATAGAGAAAAATTGTAAAACCAGAAACTTTTTCTCTTCTAGAGAAACTTGTTTCCCTCTGTTAACCTGTTAGGTTGCCTCACCTTTGTATGAGCTGAAAGAGCTAATTAGGATTTGAACCTAGTCATATATATATATATATATATGTATGTATATATGCATATATATAATCTCAAATTTAACATCAAAATCATGTGAATGTTTAAGATGAAAATGAATGACAAATATTACCTCAGAAACACCTTTACTAAGGCTACACTGAGATTGAATTGTCGTGGCATAGCTAAGGGTTATTATAAGAGGTTATTCCAAAGTTCAGGTTAAGTTAATGAATTCTTTTTGGATTTTCTTAAAAGCTTAGAGGAAAAGCCATCTAACTTTTAGGTGGCTAGAAAACAATGATTTTTGACTAGAGTTAAAAGCTCTACCTGCCATTCCAGACTATCAAAATGTTGAAGATGTTTACAATTCATGAACAACCCTACTGCTCTATGGTGCTTTATGAAATTTTTATGCTGCCATTGTCACAGAAATATAGGCCCCTTCTGCTTGGATACAGTCCACCTCTGTATCAAAATCTCCCCCCCCCCTTTTGAATTCCCCCAAACTGGTTTCTTATACCATTTGTTTCCCCAAATATGAAAATTATTTCTTTTTCAAATGCCCATTGATAATTTTCAATAGGAGTACACACACTAAATGAAAAAAAAAATCACTGCTTTGACTCCAGAGACATACTAGTTTTTAAAAAAAGGTAGATACCTTCCAAGGCTAGTTTCAAGAATGATTCTAAGCTACTAGAGTTGTTGGGGGTGGTTGCTCAGTTTTGCTGTCAGCCAGGGAGATTTACTCCTGACCGTGCAGTAATCCACTGCTGCTGGTAATTAGACATCATTACTGCTGCGTTAAAGGGAAAGAGAGAAGGGGAGAGGACAGGCTGGGGCTAATTAACTACTTGATTCTAATGAAAGAAAGAGAGACTGATAGCAACTGGGAGGTTGCACAGACTAGACATACAACATAGACTTAATTGAAGCAAGGATTATCTTGTAGTCTTATAGTAAGACTTGGTGTTATATTTTATTTTCTTTACATGCTATATAGTAGGCTTTGGAATGGATCTCTTAATGAAGCCTCATCTCAACTGGTTACAAAACCTCTCAAATGGTTACAAAACTACAGTATTAATATTTACTGATAGCATACTAGGATAAGCATTTAAAAAACATATTCTTTAATGTATTTGACTATCCAAGAACATTATGAAGGGATCAGGCCTGAGATTCAGATCTTTCTGCGGTTGAGGAGATATGCTCCTGGTCACCAAGCAACAACATCCTGCCAAACTGCCATTTTAGGTCCAGAGTCCGACAACACATATGCCTGAAGTTCAGAGGATATTCTATTTCATTTCAAATGACTAGTATTATTTGTCTGTTCTTTCAGACTGCCCTGCATTGGAAATGATCCCCAACTTAGACTTTCTTTAGAGGTGAAAAACTGAGCAATAAGCCAAATGGATAACATTAAACAGTACAAAGTTTTCATCAATGGTACTCATGACTTAGTTATACTAAGATTTTCTTCTTTTATAGTTCTCATTCTGCATTCTTTGGATTCTCTTATCTAGTTGGTCCTTAGTGACAGTTGTCAGATAGCATGTGCTTATGACATCATAATGCCCTCTTACTCTGTGCAGAATGTATCATTTTATTCCACATCTTATAAAGTAAACTTAGGAATCTGCTACAAAATGTTCAAAGCTTTGGGTTAGGAATAAGGCTAATAAAATATAAATATCTCTTTTAAATATAAAATCTCTATTTCAGAGAACTGGAAAGCCAAGTAAGCCTGTGTTTTGTTTTTGATTCATTCAGAAGTCAATACAAGAACTCTAAACTGAGTGATGAAGTAATGTGAAAACTACTCTTTTTTTATATAAATGTAGGAACAGACGCCCAAGTCTAAATGGTTGCTTTTTCTCATAATTGCTTCCTTTTATATTTATCTCACTTGAGAACATAAAAGAAAAAAAATGTGTTATCTTTAGTTACATCTTTAAAAAATAATGATTTATTCATTTCTGCAATCTGTAAGCCCCAGATTTCTATTGTTCTGTTGTGTATACTATGAACTGATTACTGTACAATCATTAGGGTGAATATTCATGTAGCAGTTTATAAACAGTTATGGGTTTCGTGAGTTACTTAGCTGTGGATTTGGTTACACATCCCTCTATATGTTTATCATGATTCACCTCTTTTGTGTAAAGGTAGTAAGCTATAATAAGGACCCCCTACAGATGATGTATATATTTCTTCTGGTCACAGATTCATGCCTGGGGCACTTGGTTATGCATTCCTTTATATGAATGGGGCCTTGGTCTAGACATGATAGGGGAAGATCTCTGATAAAATAATGAAAACCAAGGGAAATACTTGATTTCTATGAATCAAAAGGTCATGAAATAGAAAAAGCAATTTTCCTTGCTGTGAGTCCAGCCTTTTTGTGATTTTTATAGTTTGTTTCCTTCCCTATCTCCCATGAGTGTATCCACCAATTACCATGTAAGTCTCTTCTTCATTCCTGTATAAGCTGACTTGCAGGAGGAATACAGAGAGAGAGAGAGAGAGAGAGAGAGAGAGAGAGAGAGAGAGAGAGAGAGAGAGAGAAACTTTATCCATAAGTTTGAGTTTGTTTTGGAAAAATCACCTTCCTAAACAAAAGAACAATAACAAAAGAAAAGAAAAGAAAAGAAAGAACTCTTTCCAAATTTGTACACTATTTTATCTTATGGGATTTCTTCACTCTGTAAAGTATCTTCACATCTTCTTAGCAATTTCTAAGGAATGAGGAGTTTGCTCATTCCATATCTTCCTTCTAAAGTGATCCCTCTTTTCTTTAAGACTACTCTAGTCATCAAGAAAGGAGTATGTGGGAGGCTGACCCTCCTGTCTTGGTCATAGTCTTGCAGTGGCATGGCAGAGGGGAATGGCATAAGGTGGAACTATGCTGAAGGTAGTAATTACAGAGCTTTCAGAATCCTGTGCCATTAAGAAAGGCCTAGATCTAGAATTGGCTTATGGACTCAAAGACTAGGAAGACTTTTCTGAGATCACCTATGCTATTTATCCTCATTATTTTTCAGATGAGGCCCAAAAATGTTAAATGACTTGCCTAAGGTAATACATCTAGCTAGTGTGGTAGTGCTGGGAGCAGACCCAAGACAGTCCTCTTTCCACTTATAAAATCTTATGGTGAGACACTTAGGTGGTATAGTGGCTAGAACACCAATCTGGACCTGAGTTTAAATTCAGTCACTGTCAAAAGCTAGCTTTGTGACTCTGGGCAAATCACTTAATCTAGATGGCCTCCTAAGAAGAAAATAATCAACATCTGGGTTTGCTAACACAGTAATTTCTCTAAGTTTTTTTTTTTTTTAATTTGAAGAGACATCTAGCATGTCTTGTTCCTTTTAGTCAAGATGCTTGTATTACTGAAGGGAATCAACTGGGACAAAACCACATACTTTTAATAGTAATAGAATGAATGAGTTTGTGTATACATTTTAATTACTTGTTACATGTTGATTTTTGTGTCTTTTATTTTTATCTCATGGTCGATAACTAACCATCATAAAACAATTATAGATATGTATGCCATATAAGTCACAAAAATCAAAATGCAATAAAGAAATTACAGGGTGGATTTTTCTTATTATCTTAGTTAAGAGTGCATTAAAAGTACACTAACTCATCTAATGCATGAAAATAGGAGTGTTTTATTGTTTTAATGTACTGAGTACTATGAATTATGACGTAAATGTGGGAAAATAAGAGTACAACAGGATTCTGGTTATATTGGCCATATAAAAAATTTGAAAAAATGAAACAAAAATGACTACCACAAAGGGATTTAAAGGGCACTATTAAAGATCTAATCAGATATATAGTATCCTCTTCATATCAAGAACACTGGCAGAAGGCCCTTAGCATATGAAGTGAAGTGTAACAAATTTATGGAAGGATATGGATAGGAATTACATATATTGGTCAGCTATGGAGATTACAACATACCTCTCTGAAGGAGATCCATCAGAATATTGGAATATTTTCTAATTATTAGATAGTCTAGTTATTAGAATTCTGAACTTGGAGTCAGGAAGAGCTAAGTTTAAAGCCTGACTCATATACTTAGCTGTGTGATCCTGCACAAGTCACTTAATCTCTTTCAGTCTCTGTTTCTTAATCTGTAAAGTGGAGATAATGGTTGTGAAGATCAGAAAACATATAGGAGTGCTTTGCTTAAAGTACTGCATAAATACCAGTAGTTAATAGTTTCTTGTACAATTAGGAATGACATACTCAGTTAACCAACTTCCTTATAATAAAATTGAATTTAGAACTTGACCCTAAGCAAGTCACTTAAACTCTAGTTGCCTCAGTTTCTTCTATTTATAAAATGATGAAATTGAACTCAGTGGCTACTAATGATCCTTCCAAAACTCTAAATCTATAAAGCCTTTGATTCTGTGATGCTGAAATTTGTAATAAGGAATCAGGTTACTAAAATAAGGAACCTATATCTCACCACATAAAAAATATCCTGAACAATCCATGGAATCTATGGGAACTGCATACTTAGGAATCTCATCTACATTGAAAGCAGTTGCCAGTGACTAAACTTTTTAGAAATTCAATTGAAGATTTCCATATTCAATGTCTGACTGATCACAACACAAATATTTTGAGATAGGAATGTTTCATGCAGCACAATTAAAAAAATCTGATTTGAGGCAACATTCTAAATCTTTTCAAAGTCTGGTTACTGCTTAGTCTTCTCTATTTTATTAATTCACTTAGTACTTATCCTCCTTCCATCACCAATATTTTTTGAAATTGATTGTCAATGGTTTCACAAATTTAATCAATGTGAATAATCCAGAATTCTAATCACTGGGCTCTCACAAATTTAATAGTTGTGAATAGTCCTACAATAATGTGTATGGATTAAACAGACCAAATCTTGTCAATTTATTTTTCTTTTTTCAAAATTCATTGATGGCTGAATACATGTAATTCAATATTCAGTGGATCTATGATCACTCTGTTATGAGTCCTACATCCATTTGTGTAAATTGCAACTCATTTATACTTCTTGTGTCAGGAAACAGCTTGAGATCACTGACTTCACTTAAAACACACCTGTACATATATTTTAAAATATATTTCTGCTTTCACATGATGCTTATTTGCACTATAGCTTCTGTGTTATATGTTCCAGTGAAAGTGACAATTTCTTGTCAACCATCCCCCCCAGTGTCTGCCACTCATACTTCCACCTGTTGAAATTCTGCTTCAGTGTCCAAACTATAAATCCTCTCCCCATCTATCTAGCTGTAAGTGATCCCTTCCTCCTCTAAATATCTTTTCCTCAGTGTTCTCTATTATAAACTCTTTGAGGTCAGGGACCATGTTCTATTAAATGAGCACCGATTAAACCAAAGTGTGATGCTTAGTTACTATTTCTATATCTATTGATACTTTGCACATATTAATTCAATAAATATTTCATGAATGAATGAATTAGTGAATATAGTGAAAGCCTAAATGATTTATTTGTGATTACTACAGCTTATCATTTTATTGGATTTCCTGAGGTCTTTAACAAATTTATGTAGCCTTCTGAGATTTTTGCAATGAAAGATCCATTTGGAGATTAATGAATTACAAATTTTTTCTTAAAAGATTTTTTACTTTTCACTTTTTCATTTACTATTTCCTTCTTACACTTGTCTCTCAACAGAGAGTGATCCTTGGCAAAGTAAGTCCCTCTTCAATCATTCTTGATCTTGCCCATTTTCATCTCCAAATTGCCTTCTTCTGTCATACTTTTTCTTCTCTCTTAACTCCTTGCTGCCACTTAGCACACTCATCTTTCTCATTCATCCTTTAAATACTCTTACCATCCCTAACATTTTATCTCCCTACCATTTCCTTTCTCTCAACAGGTCAAAAACTTTGAGAATCTAATCTATACTCTTACTTCCTTTCCTCTCATTGCAGTCTAGTTTCTAACTTTATCATTCTACACAATCTCCTGTCTCCAAATCTAATGACTTCTTTCTCAATCCTAATCCTTCTTGAATTCTTTGTTAACCATCACACTATCAATTATCATCATCTAGATATTCTCTCCTTACTAGGTTTATCTCCCCAAAATGCCTGTGACTGACTGCTTCTCAGTTTCCTTTACTAGTTCATCATTCAGGCCATGCTAACTAATCCTGGCTTGCCTCTAGGATCAAATGTAAAATTCTCTGTTTGGCATGCAAAACCCCCCCTTTATAACCAAATCCCCTCTTACCTTTCTTAAACCTTACTCTTAGATTCCAGGGGCATTAACCTCCTGTATGTTCCAAGAATAAGGCACTTTAACTATCTGATCTGAGGATTTTCTCTATCTTCCATACCTGGAATGCTCCTCTTCCTCATTTCTGCCCTTGGACAATTACCATCAAACTGCAATTAGTTTTCGTGATTAACACAATGTATTTAAAGGAAAGGGCCTCTTAAGGTTGCCCCTTTTCTGGGAAGTAGCAGGAAAGAGAACAACTTGTAAATGCTTGTTGGCTGACTGAGTAGATCTCTTGCTATTTGTTATAGATAGTAGCAATTTTCAGAGCCATTTTCTCCCCCTCTAAGTTGAATTTGTTTTTTTTTCTTTGTTTTTTTTCTTTGTAGCTAAGATTTCTACAATGGGCTCTTATATCATGCTCTCAAGAAATTTAATCAAGTATCCAGCTGTCATAACTGTTCTTGTAGTAACAAAATTTTCAAGTGTTTGGGAGAGGAGCAAGAAAGCCAGGGATTTGGGGAATTGACTCAGAGATCAGGTTCAAGAATATCAGATCCTTGATATTTATAGGAATAAAGAAGAATGTGTTTTATAAGAATAAATCTGGTATCTGACATTTATTACTTTTATGTCTATTCTAAGGATGAATATTCATTGATAAGGCACATTATTATCTTTTTTTTACTATTCTGTGTGGAGGGAATGGCTATTTTTAAAATGTTTGGATTTTTTTGATGAGAAGTGATTAGTTTGCAACTTTTTTTTAGCAAGACATCATTAATTTGCAAAGATAAATGAAAATTCTATTACCTACTCCTCAATATAACTAACAGCATCTGCCAGATGGACTTATGGATTTAGTTTGTGGTCATGGAGCAAAGCTTACTGGCATACATAGAAAGATAGAAAGCTAATTCACAGCCTTGGAATTCTTAGTACTATGCCATAACCAAGTCATCTCTTGGTTCAGTGCTCTAAACTTCATATCAAGGAGATTTTTCTTAAATGTCAGGTGTGAATTACAATTCTCTTAGCAGGCTTCAGTTGCAGTTCAACAAAGTTTAATTAATGAGAATACCATGACAGAGACATGCCATTTTTATTGCTACATCTCATAATGTACAAAAATTATTACATCAAAACAGTAAATTTTTACTTCTTAAATCCTACTAATTAAGAATTAGTGCTAATTAAACCAGAACTGGGCAGAAATTTACCCTAAGTGCTGAAAGTAGGTAAAGTTAGTAAAGTAATAATGCAAATGAGATTGCAGGCAATATGTTGAAATTTTGAAGCTCTTAGTTTTTTTCTATTTGCATAAACATAATCCATATGCTCATTACAAATGGTCATCTTCTATTCATTAAGGCAGATACGATTCTACAAGGGAACACTTTGTAAGCACCTAGCTTGAGTTTCTGTGTAGAGGGACAAAAGAATTTCAGATACTCCATAATTCAGCCTTTTTTTGCTAATTCAAACTAGTCCTAATCATGTTTATTATATCACATGAAAGAATGATGTTTGTCTTTCATTCTTGAAGAAGAACATGACATCAGGGAAGTGATGCCATGGCTAGCACATTAATTGGATTTGAGTGAGGGGGTGCTGTGCAAAGTCACCAGACTCACTTTTTTCTCTAGAACCATCTGGGTCCAGTAGCCAGATATGAATCAGGACAACTGGAGAGGTCCCTGAATGTGAGACAATCAGGGTTAAGTGACTTGCCCAAGGTCACACCACTAATAAATGTCAATTTCTGAGGTTGGATTTGAACTTCCATCATCCTGACTCTAAGACCAGTGCTCTATCCACTGTTCCACCTAGCTGCCCTATATGAGGGGGAACAATCTGCTATAGTAGAAAGAGTAATGGGTTTAAACTTAAAAGACACCTGGTTTCAAAACTTGCTTCAGATACTGATTAGCTGCTTGATTCTGGGCAATTCACAGCTCCCTTTGCCCTATCTATTAAAAAGGAACAAGAATGCCTTAGTTTCAAGTAACAAGTAACAAGAAAGTGCTTACTTGCCTGCCTAATATTTTTAGGGTCAAGTGAGACAATATAAGTGAAGCACTTTGCAAAAGTTAGAATGGTATTATTAAGCCTTAAAGTCAGAAAATAGGCAAATGATAGTTCTTAAGAAAAAGTACACTTGGCTTGATATAGTAGATGAAGTTTTCAGAAAGTTTCATTTAAATCAATTTTTGCTAATTAATATATTTTCATTGTACTAAATTAACTCATTTAATGAAATCCCATAATGAATCTTTTATAAAGCAGTATACAATTTTATCAAAATAATAATTACCCCTTAATTTATCAGTTTTATAGATTATGATGATTGTTTTAGCTTAGGGAACTCTAAGTTCCTCAGTCCTGATCTAATGATTGGTTTGTTATCATCTAACTATTACCCCTCACTGGTATTTGTGTCTGATGGTTTATAAAAATAGAATACTTTTTCTCAAGATATTCCTTCTCCAGAAAAGGAACTTAAAGAATTTCCCTTTGTTGATACTGAATAAAAGTGATTTTTAAAAATAATGTACTTTCTTTTAAATTTCATATCAGAATGAAAATGCTTTTTTTATTACGAATCATGGTAATTTGTTTATTCTTAATTCAGATACTTAAAAGTTTTTTATTTTTTAAATTTTTTGTTTCCTTTATTATGCTGACAAGGACATGATTAGATCAAAATGCTAGATTGGGGGTTAGAAAGGGATGGTAGAGGAGGAACGATAAAAGAAATGATAGTTTTGAATTCTAATTTTTCAGGAAGCTCAGAATAAGATAGATCTAATTTCCCATGACACAAAGAGACAATCAAGCTTCTTTTGCATATCAAAGGGACTTTCAAGTCTAAAGAGGAAACTGAGTAACGTCTCCTATGATCCTAGGTTCAGAAGTTAATTTCTTAATATCAAATTATATGTTCATACACGTATAAAATCTCTAAAATTCTCTTGGAAAAGAAACCTTTACTTGAAAAAATAAATTCTTATGTTTGAAAATAAAAGCATAAAATTCCTTTTATCTTTTCAGTCTTCTTACTTGTTACTTCACTCTTTCTGTAGGTCTAGTTTTTGTTCCCTGTGTTCAACACTCGCTCTACTGTCATGACTTTTTACTGGTTTTCCCTTATTTCTAGAGTTTTCTCCTTCCTCACGTCACCTTCTTAGAATACCTGGTTTTCTTCAAAATTCCTTTTAAGCACTGCCTTGGCAAGAGGCTTTTCTCATTTCCTCAGTTTCTACTTGTAATTTCAATATCTCTTTATCTATTGATCTGACTTCTTTCTACATATCTATAATAGTTATCAATATGTATATATGTTTGCAAAATTGTACTATCTGTGCATGGTTAAGATAGGTGCTAGATCTGTCATTTCATTGGTATAGGAAATTTAAAGTATAGTCTCTCTACCAGTTAGGTGTTATGATGGATAAAGTGCCAGGCCTGAAGTCAGGAGGACTCATCTTCCTGAATTCAAATCTGGTCTCAGACTCTACGACCCTGGAAAATCATTTAACCCAGTTTGACTCAGTTCCTCATCTGTATAATAAACTGGAGTAGAAAATGGCAAATGACAGTATCTTTGGCAAGAAAACCCCCAATGGGATCAGAAAGCATTGGAGACAAATGAAATGACTGAACAACAAACACATTAAATATGTATACCTACAAATACATATGGATATTCATACATGTCTATATAAAAATGCATGCTCATATGTGTGTGTATATCAATTTGAATGATCTATTTGTGCATGTGTTCATTCTCATTAGAATGTAAGCTCACCCTGGGTAGAAAATGTCTCCATTTTTTCTCCTGCAAGTTTCACATAGTGCCTACCTCAGAGCAAGCATGTATGAATACTTATTGATTAATTTATTTTAAATGATATTTAAGTTGCTACAGAGCTCACTAGAGTTTCAAAGGTTAATGATAACCAGCAGTAGTTTACCCTGAACTTTATTGAATATCAAGATGGGGATATGAAATAACACTGCTTACTTGAATATCTCTACCCCCCTCAGAGATTATCTGTGTCTCAATTTTGTGTGTTTCTTCTCCTTCTTCCCTTGATGGTCAGAGGCACTATCTGGGCAATAAGTATGAATGAAAACTATAGGTGTTAAATCTATCAGTTCATTGGTCGAAGAAACTTCAGTATAGGTATCCACTTTTTGAAGTACTGGGAATTTGATTTGCTCAGGGTTTTAAGAATAACATGTCAGAGACTGGACTTGAACCTAGCTCTTTCCATCTCCTAAGAAGGCTCTTATCAATTTAGTATGCCAGGAAACTTCTATGAATAAATGGATGAATGAATAAATGAATGAAGTGAAAAAATAACTTTTACAAAAGGAAGAAAATCTTTGTTCTCCAAGACCTTACACATATGGAGTCATGGCAAGTGAAAAAGATCAGGGAAGTCATAAGAATAGTTATTGAAATAAGTACATTCAATCAACAACACCCTTTCCTATGTAATGTTAGGATTGGTCTGATGATAATACTCAGAATAAAGATGAGGAGGAAAGGAGAAAGGGGGGAGTATGTGCACAGCATCTGACTAGAAAGTGACCTAGATGAAGCGTGGCTCAGTAGACTGGGACCTTTTTTTATTTGGAAGGTGCAGTAGTAGCATCATGATGGAAGGCTAGAGAATGGTGTGGGTGAAAGAGTCCTGTGGTGATGAATTAGCATTTTTTAAAAAAAGTTATGATGAAGATAGGACATTAGAATTATATCTATGTTGTAGACCAAATACTGGCTTTTCTAAGACCTTCCACTTCAGACTGGTAAAAGCATTGAAAATTTCTTCAATTGAAAAATAGATAAACTGAATTAGACAATTAGCAATGATATATCACAGGTCTAGGATAATCATCTATTGTATATTTCTGTGGATACATTTTGAGTAAAAACTTCTAAATGTTATTGATATGCTATTGGATCAGGTTATTTTAGAAAGGAAATGTGATGATCTGAAATATTAATGAGAAAAAAAGGATATGATTACAACAAGAATTAGATTTTTAAAACATTACTGGTTCATATATATAAATATACATATATATGTATATTTAAAATCACCTTCATTTCCCAATGTGAATACCCAGTATTCTTACACCTTATTTTCCTTGATGTATTCTAAAATCAAATGACACTTACCTCCTTCCTGTTCTTCACTCACAAAGCTCTATTTTCCAGTTCAAAGTGTTTTCATCAACTATTCCCCAGGCCTGGAAGTCTTCTCATCCTCATCTCCACTTTCCTGACTACCTTCAAATGTAAGCTAAAGGTCCACCTCTGCAAAAAGTTTTTGTGCATTTCCTTGAAATTATCCTCACTTTAATTTGTCTGTCTGTTATTTTATATAGCTGTTTACATCTTGTTCTCTCCCTTTACTCTGCAAGAATCCTGAGAGTAGGGAATGTTTTTTGCTTTTCTTTATATCCTCAACAATTAGTATAGTGCTTGACATATAGTAGGTGCTTATTAGGTGCTTATTGGCTGACTTGACTGAGCAATATATTCTGCCCACCTCCTTTAGAACTGTTGTCTGTCTTTAATGAAATGAAGTCTTCATTTCTACTGAGTTAGCTTTGAAATAGTCCAGTAGGATGTGTAAATACAAAAAGAAACATTATAAAGGAGAAAAAGAATATGAGGACAATTCTAACAATAACTCACATCAGTGCCTTAGAGAAACAAACAGGTAGAGATAGAAATAGGGATTAAAAAGGACAGCAAAGGAATAGAGGAGTGAAGGAGAAAATAATGGGAAAAGAAAGTGAACTGGGGGAAAGAATTGTGTGAGATAGTGACTAGAAAAGAGGAAATAAAATTGCTTTTCCCTTTCAAAATATCTTGTGATAGGGGCAGCGAGGTGGTGCAGTAGATAGAGCACCAGCCCTGGAGTCAGGAGGACCTGAGTTCAAATGCAACCTCAGATACTTAATAATTGTGTGGCCTTGGGCAAGCCACTTAACCCCACTGCTTGCAAAAACCTAAAAAACAAACAAACAAAATATCTTGTGATAAAGAAAAATGTTGAAAATTATGAGAAACTTGAAGAATTTTGAAAATCTTGATGACAAAGGTGAAAAAGTTAAGATATTTTTGAGTGGGAAGTAAGAAGTATAATGATGGATATTTTAAAAAGCATCAAAATGAAGCTCTGTGTCCAAGAATTTGATAACTGATCCATAAAAATGATCATAGGTGATACAGGGGATAGAATTTCAGGATTAAAGTCAAGAAGACTCATCTTTCTGAGTTCAAATCTGGCCTAATATACTTCCTATCTGTTTGGCCCTGGGAAAGTCACTTAACCTTATTTGACTCAGTTCTTCATCTGTAAAATGAGCTGGAGAAGAAAATGGTAAACTATTCCATTTTTTTGCCAGGAAAATCTCAAATGGGGTCAGCAAAGAGTCAGACATGACTCATATCACTCAACAATAGCAGCAACCACCATATTGGTAAACCCATGATTAGAAAAGGTGAATTCCTCTAGGGGGAAAGGATTTGAGATAGAGAAACTGGCTAGAAGTGATGATTGATTCTAATTTGGATTGGGAATAGAAAGATATTATTAAACTTGTGATTTTCTTGCTTTAGGCAACTTCCTTAGAATATTATCTGAAGCCTTAAGAGGTTATGTGACTTACTCATGGTCACACAGCTAGTATGAGTTAGAAGACTTATACCCCAGACCTTCAAGTCTTCAAAGCTTACCTTTTATCCACTTCACCAAACTGCCTCTCTGCTACTTCTATTAACAATAGCAATAACAATGAATAATAAAAATATCTGGAATCATGATCAAATCCAGACATTGAATTTTATTGTCATATATGTGTAATTATCTAATTTGACTCTGTGGGAATCATGAAAGTCATGTGGATTTCATTTGGTGGATACTGAAGTTTAGATTCCTTTGAGTTTTGAGAGGTCCTGACTCCAGGGCCAGTGCTCTATCCATTGCCACCACCTACCTGTCCCCTTGTCTGTCTTTATATTCCCAGTTTTAGCATAATGGTTATCAAATAGGAGATTAATAAATGCTAGATCCTTAATTAGATATTTATTTTAATTAATAAGTTTTATTAATAGTTTATTTTTAAATCATATGTCTCTGAATAGGTAAATTTGGGAAAGCTAAAATGAGTATTTAATATTTAAAATTTAATACATATTTAATATATATTTAATATATAATTAATATTTGATTGCTTTCATAAAAATAGTTATGTATAAATACCATCCATGGAAATCCTAAAGAAAGCTGCTACTTTTTTGAGAATGAATCAAACAGTGCTGAGCCTATTATTTACTTTATTTTTACATTCATATGCATATGTATATTTTTAACTTACAAAATTTCCTTCCACCTTCCTTTCCCACCCCCCTCCCCTCAGCAGTGAACAGGTCAGGTTAACATTGTACATACATATTTTTGACAAACATGTTTACCGATGAGTCATTTTGGGTATGAGAAATTAGGATAAAGGGAAAGAGATACAAAAGAGATATTTTTTAAAGTGTTCATCAGACTCTGAAAGGTTTTTGTGCTGGTTATTGTTTTGTTTTTATTCCTCTAGATGGGGATAGCATTGTCCATAGCTGGTCTAATACAGTTGTCCTAGCTCTCTGAATTGCTGAGAGGAGTTGCTTTCATCAAGGTTGTTTATCTCATAATATTGTTGTTAATGTGTACATTGTTCTCTTGTTTCTGTTCCCTTCACTCAACATCAGATCCTGTAAATTAATCCATGTTTCTCTACAGTCCAACCATTTATAGAACAATAGTATTCCATAGTATTCATGTACCATAACTTGTTTAGCCATTCCCCAATTGATGGGCTTCCCTTCAATTTCCATTTCTTGCCACTACAAAAAAGAGCTGCTATGAATATTTTGGAACATGTGGCATTTTTCCTAATTTTTTATGATATAGACCTAGAATTGGAATTGCTGTGACAAAGGGAATGAACAGTTTTATTGCTATTTAGCCATAGTTCCATATTACTCTCTATAATGGTTGGATTCGTTTACAACTCCACCAGCAATGCATCAATGTCCCAATCCTGTCACAACTTCTCCAACATTGACCTTTTTCCCTTTTTCTCCTCTTAGCCAATCTGACAGGTGTGAGGTAACACCTCTTAGTTGTTTTCATTTGCATTTCACTAATCGATGATTTGGAGCATTTTTTTCATATAATTAATTTCTTCATTTGAAAAGTGTCTATTCAATATCCTTTGAGAGTCCATTCTTAAGATCAGCATATCCTTTGGAGTCTCATGGTCATCTCCATACCATGCAAACTATAAGAATAAGTATACACACATATGTGTATATATGTCTATATGGCATATATAAAATATTATTACTGATATTAATATAAATAACCATTTATTATGTGCCAACAGATAGTATAACAAATCTTAATATATAGCATATAGGTTTTATATATATATATATATGCTTATAGAATATAAAATATGTATAAATACACATATCATAGAAAGGTAAAGTAATAGCTTATCTATAAAATGAATATATTGATTTATTAAAATTACATATTTGACAGGTATACTGCAGGGTGCATATGGAAAAGTGAGAATAAATATTTTATGATTCATAGAATGATAAACCTGATTTAGATCACAAACCTGAACACTAATTCATGCTTCAATATCATCTAACAAGTTATCATGCAACATCTGCTTGAAGACCTCCAGTGCCTAGGGATTCAGCAGTTCCTGAAGCAGCTTATTCTAATTTTGCATTCTACAAGTATTTGATTAGAATCCTTATTTTGAGCCAAAATCCATTTCTTGTGGCTTTTACCTATTACTCCTAGTTATGTACCATAGAATTAGGCAAAACAAAACTAATTACTCTTTCATTTAACAACCCTTCAAATAGTTGAAGGTAGCTATCATGTTTCACTGAACATTTAGATGATACAGGGGGATCAAATGCCATTTCTGGAGTTAGAAAGATCCATCTCCTTGAGTTCAAATCTGACCTTAGTCACTTAACTTTGTGACCCTAGGCAAGTAGCTTTACCCTATTTGCATCAGTTTCAAAAATCTGTATAATGAGCTACAGGAGGAAATGGTAAACTACTTCAGTACCTTTTCCAAGAAAACCCAAATGGTGTCATGGAAGATTTGGGCAAGATGGAAAAACAACCACTAAGTCTCACACATCCTACCCCAAGGTCTTTTCTTATTAGACAAAACAACTCCAGTTTTTTCAACAAATCCATATATGGAATAGTCTGAAATGTACTTACTATCCAATTGGTCTTCACTAGATGCAAACCAGATTATCTTTTTCCTTTAAAAACAAATATGATGCCCAGAATATAGCTCCATACAATAGTTATAGTTTAACCATGGCAGACAAGAGTTCAGTGGGATTTTCATCTTCTTTGTTCTAGAAATTGTGTCTCTATCCATGCAGCTTAAGATAGTGTTAAATCTTAATAACATGCTTGGTGCAGCTAAATGTTGCAGTGAATAGAGCTCCAGACCTGAATTCAGGAATACTCATCTTTATGAATTCAAATTTGGGCTCAGATACTTAGTAGCTGTGTGACTCTGAGTGAGTTAATTAATCTTGTTTTCCTAAATTCCTCATCTGCAAAATAATCTGGAGAGGGAAATGGCAAATCACTCCAATGTCTTTGCCAAGAAAACCTCAATGAGGTCATGAAACGTCCAATACTATGGAACTTAGAACTTACCATGGACTTTTCCCCATATGAATTATTTTCTATCCATATTTTACCTAACCTGTACTTAGGTAGATGATTTCTTTGAACTCTCATTCTCTTATCATTTGCTCAGATGACTGTAAAGTTGTAATCTGCCCTTAAATGCCATAGTAAAAGCTTGATTGCACCCTTCATAGATTGTCATCAAGGATGCCCTTGATGAATGAATACATCATTCACATGAAAATATGCTTTATACTTATTTTTATAGATCTGTTACCTCAACACTGTAAATA
Organism: Macrotis lagotis; assembly: GCF_037893015.1. Taxonomy (NCBI): domain Eukaryota; kingdom Metazoa; phylum Chordata; class Mammalia; order Peramelemorphia; family Peramelidae; genus Macrotis; species Macrotis lagotis. Next base: position 437,553,784 of record NC_133666.1, read on the forward strand.
GTCCCTCCAATGATGCAGTTCGCTGCCTTGCTATGTCTTTTCATTCTGTATGACTCTCTTCAATATAGCAAACAAGCTAGAACCATACCTAGGAATTCTGATACCTGGAATAATTTCATTTGAGTTAGTGTCTAAAGCATAATTTCTCATGCTACAAAGGAGCTCCTGTAGTTAGTTGAACTAGACTGGAGACAGAGATCTTGAGAATTGAGTTTGACAAATTTTTAGGCCAGGGGATTTAAATGAAAGGATGGGTTGGAGTGGAGAAGTCTGTTTTAAAGGTGCTAATGAACTAAATCTATTGGAGAAGTAAAAAAGTGTACTGGATATGCATAAATGACAGCAACTGTGATCTGGACAAGATGAAGTAAAGGTTAAAGTGGTTTTGCTTAGCAATACTGCTGTAACATGTATGCTCTTTCTCCTTCTGAATTAGGAGGGGTACATCACCCCTCAGGATTTAGGATATCCCCAAGCACTTGTGTGTGTATCTGTTGTCTTGAGTCCCCAAAACCTTTATTTCTACCAATTTTAGGAGGCCAGAGACTAGAAACCCAGTTTGATTTTATTGTTTCATTTCAGGTAGCTTTTACAAAGGGATATAAAATATGAGGATATACCATCAGAATATATGTACATATTTATACACAATAATTTTAAGATTCATATATTTGTGTGTATATAAGGATATGGATCGACATGGGTATGGTAATATATTTTTATGTCTGTGTGTATATATATATATATATATATATATATATATATATATATTTATACATAGTTTAATGTATACACACATATATGACAACAAACATTTCCTCTAATCACCTAGAAAGGATAACACTCCCTTAGTCTCTGGAAGGAAGGAGAAATTGTGTTCAAATTCTAATTCAATTTCTACATAGCATAAGTCCAAGTTAACATGAGTCCTTCCTCTAGTCTGGAATCCCAAAGGTCATTCCTGATGATATCTTTGCAGCATCCATCAATGATTCTCTGACTGCAACACCTGGCCTGGTTTCCCATACTACTGGATTACTGGGGTTATATTTCCAGCCTTTGAAACTGCCTAGGATGAAAATGAACAAACAAAAGACACGAAGGGTCCATTTCTTGGGGGCCCTATGGCTTAAGAGGAGGAGAAGACCCTAAGGTCATCATCTTTAACACATTGTCTCATTGACTATCATAAATAACTTTGTGCCTCCAGATTAAAATATTACAAAGAAAAATCCAGAGCTAACTCATGCCCTTTTGAAAATGCTGACAGTGTTGACAGTAGAAAAAAGGTTCCTCCCAATCATATGGCAGACCAATTGAAGCCAGTTTTCATAATATTCACACATGCTCCAATCACCCCATGCTCCCTATAGCATCCTCCATGAAGAGAAGCCACCTCAGCAAGCTAATAAGGTCTGCATGTGTGTGTCAGACTACAGAGGGGAAGAAGTAGTGTACCAGTTCCACTCCTTGACTATATGCACAAAGAGGGTACAAGGGAAAGAGCAACTTATTCTAGAGACAGGGCATCTTCAGGAGAATACTAGGTTTCAGTGAGTGTGGAAAATAGTTTTAAATTATTAGAAAAATAAACCTAGACTCATAGATTTAGAGCTGGAAGTTATTTTGGAGGTCATACTTTGGAGGCCATTTTCCAGCTGAGAAAATTGAAACATAGAACAGCAAAGTAACCCAATTTTATCAACCATTATGTGGAAGAACTAGCATTTGAACTCATATCTTCTAATTTTAAAACCAGGGATTGTCTGCACCACAACGAATATTTTCATTGGACACAGTAGAAAGGGAGGGAAAAGGAGGATAATAATTTGAGAAAGGATGAGGTTGTTTTCTGTGGGATACAGTGAAGGGGCCAATGCTTTTCATTAGTGATCTGAATTTGTCTCTGAGTCTTCCAGTTGATTCCAGTCTCTAGGGTAAGAGTGATTTTCCTTGGGAAATGAGGTAGGCATGTGTAGTACAGTTCCAGATACTTTGTGCTAATTCCATCTCTGATACATGCTAACCATTAACTGTATCTTATTATTATTGCATGACTATCCTGTATTTTTATTTGAATTATATATTTCTTTGATGTCATTCCTTATGCTACTAATGCATATAATTACTCATTTGTAATACACTGAATCCTGTTCATATATGCTGTTACTTAATTGCTTTTTTAAAATGAACTTCAACTTCACTTCTTCAAAGACTATGATATTTCTAAACCCACAGCAATACAATGGCACAAGAAAAATATTGGTTTTTAAAAGATGTGCTTTTATTTCAGGAGGAAGGTTGGGGGGGTCACTTAACAATAAAATTGTATAATTTCCCATAAATTCTGGTCTCAGTTTATTGATTGTCCATATACTGATAGATGAGCTCTAAGAATAGTTTAAAGAATATTTTATGACTTTTGATATATGTGTAACATCCTAATTGTTTAAGAAGAATTCAAATATATACAATGTAATAGTATAGTAGAATGTTGTATTCTCTCACCCTTCAGTCAATTATGTGACTATTGTGGGGATATATATATATATATATATATATATATATGTAAAATTTGTGAAATCTTGCATGTTCTTTTCTTATATCCTGTTCAAGGTACCTCTGAAGAGTGTACATATTATTCATATAAAAAAAACTTGTAGAGATTGTAAGTAGGCCTACTGTAAACCAGACTTTGCTGTTTATTATTCTTATTCATTTTATCTTGCTGGATTTTATCAATTCTTCTAGCCTTCCAATAATTTTTATTTTTGTATTTTTATAAAGCCAGACTGAACCATCTAGGTCATAGATTCTGAAGGTTTTTTCTTTATTTCTTTTTTTAACCTTTTCCAAAATAATTATTTATTTTCATTCATATACACATGCATAATTCCAAGTAACAAAATTTCCCTCCACCCTCCCTTCCCAACCCCCCCCAAACCCTCAGCAAGGAATAGTCAGGTTATCAATAATATTTTAATTTAAATAACAATTACCAATAATATTTTGTTAAACATGTTTACAAATTAGTCATTTTTGGCATGAGGAATTAGTATTAAGGGAAAGAAATCCATGAGATAATTTTTTATAAAGTGTTCATCAGATTTGGAAGGGTTTTTTTTTTTTTTTTGATGTGTGTTTTGTTTTACTTTTCTTCCTCTGGATGGGGTTAATACAGTCCATAGTCTGTCCAATACAGTTGTCTTATTTCTCTGGATTGTGGAGATGATCTGCTTCCATGAAGGTTGATCACCTCACAATGTGGTTGTTGATCTCTTGCTTCTTCTCCCTTCAGTCAGCATCAGATCCCGTAAGTCATTTCATGCTTCTCTAGAGTCTGACAATTTATGGTTTCTTATGAAACAATGGTATTCCATAGTATTCATGTCCATAACTTGTTTAGCCATTCCCCAATTGATAGGTGCCCCCTCAACTTACAATTCTTTGTCTCTACAAAAAGAGCTACTATGAATATTTTGGAATATGCAGAACTTTTCCCATTTCTTTCTTTTTAACTTCCTTCCTTCCCTCCTTCCTTCCTCCCTCCCTCCCTCTTTCCTTTCCTTCCTTCCTCCCTCCCTCCCTCTTTCCTTTCCTTCCTTCCTTCCTTCCCTCCTTCCTTCCTTCCTTCCTTCCTTCCTTCCTTCCTTCCTTCCTTCCTTCCTTCCTTCCTTCCTTCCTTCCTTCCTTCCTCCCTTCCTCCCTTCCTTCCCTTCTCAAGATTTCAATCATTTCTACTTTAGGATTCAGTCTCTTCTTAGTGATCAGAATCAAGATTGAATAGCATTTCCACTTGTTGCTTCTTCTACCTAGTAAGAAAGAATTTGTTCAACAAGGCAAGTAAAGAAATTCCAGTTACATGCTTTTAGATGAGGCTTCTAGTAGACCTCCAGATAGCCCTTACTATTTAATCTTTACTTTATTTCCAATTTTGTGATCTACTGCAAAATTCATCAGCTATTGTCTCCCATAGGATTGATGATTTATAATAAAATAACAATGCAATATATCATTTCTGTTTCCTCTAATCTTCATTTAAATGTTTTCCATTGTGTTCCCTAATGTGACCCCTATTCCATATGCATATATATTATATATATATATATATATATTATATATAATATATATATACATATAGATATTTAGGCAGACAGACAGAAAGACAGATGGACTACTGGGACAGGTAGATGGTACAGGACATAGAATGCTAGTTGGCCTAAAATTAGAAAATCTCATCTTCACAAATTCATATCTGAACTCACACTTACTAGCTATGTGATCCTGAGCAAATCATTTAACCCTGTTTACCTAAATTTCCTCATCTGTTAAAATGAACTGGAGAAGAAAATGGGAAACCATTCCGGGATCTTTGCCAAGAAACCCCAAATGGGGTCATGAAATACTGAAAACAACTGAACGATAACAATACATCACTATTTTTAACCTTAACTGGTTATTATTTTTTGGAATAAGGGGTATACTCTTTCCTTGTCATATTTCAGCTGTGAATCAGATCCTTTCACCAAAGTCTGCTGATGCCTCATTTTTATGTGGTTGTAGCCCTAGACTCAAAAGGCTTTGCCAGAGCAGTGAAAAACCTGTCAAACCTTCAAATTGGAAAGGACTTTGAATTCAAGTGTGATGGTAGACTGTGTTTATCATCTGAGTATTAGGCTTATTAAATACAAGTGTCTTTTCATCTGCATAATCACTAGGATAGACGGAGATAGATATAGATGTTATATACAAATCTTAGATATCTTTGATATGGAGAAGTATCAAATAATGAAACTCCCTATATTAATACATGTGGACATCTTCTCTACAACTTAAAAAGTTGTCTAAAGAACTGAGTTTAGGTGACTTGTGTTCAGGATCATATAGCTAGTATGTGTTCAGAGTCAACTTGCCATGGATTTTCTGACTTTGAAACCAGTTTTCTGGTCCACTATCATATGCTTACTCTAAATAAAACTCTATTATTCAAAAGAAAGAAGTCCCCCAAAACAAAATTCTTATGACACAGAGATAAATTATTACAATGAAGAAAAGGAAAAAACTTCTCCACTGTGATTTGATATAGTGGCAAGGGGACCTCCTTGCCTCAACTTAATTTCATTGATCAACTCAAATTTTTAAAAATATATTTACAGAAGATGGAAGCAAGATTGTGTGCATGTCAGTTTAAGAATAGAAAGCCAGAGATTTGTTTCAGTAGACAGAATACTCACACTGATGAAAATGTTGCAAAGTTCAGAATATTAGAGTCAAATATAAACAACTCTCAGCTATTCCCCTAATGTTGAATAACCTTTCCTTTGATTTTTCATTTCCCTCTGTACTTAAAACCTGATCAAACTGAAATATTTGGTTCTCTATGGCTCTTCTCATTTGTTATCTCCCAGGCTCTCTGCATTCTTTTTTTTAAGGTTTTTTTTTTTTGCAAGGCAATGGGGTTAAGTGGCTTGCCCAAGGCCACACAGCTAGGCAATTATTAAGTGTCTGAGACCGGATTTGAACTCAGGTACTCCTGACTCCAGGGCCAGTGCTGTATCCATTGCTCTATCTAGCCGCCCCTCTCTCTGCATTCTTAATATTTATTTGAAAATTGAAGGGAGAGGGTGGTATATGAAGGGTTTCCTAAGGAAAACTCTCTTTGGGCGGGGTACGTTTGTCCAAGTATTTTTGATCTTCAGTTAGATTGCTGCAAGTTCTTGATGCAGAAAATAGCTAAATCTATCTATTACCTCCAGAAAGTCATCTTCCTGTCCAAACTTAAAGCTAATCTGTATATCTTCCTTTCTCTCCTTTCCTCTCATGGATAGTCAGATAGTGACAGTTTGTATTTCCTACCACTTTGCTGCTTCATGTTCTTCAATAAATCACTGGCTAGATATATAACATGTCTCAAATATTTCCAAATGATCAAAGAACTAAAGAAGTTGAGTTACTATGAAAATATAGGATTATTAAAAATTAATAGCACTCTGGTGAATAGACTGAAACATGACTAGCATTAGACTTGTCTCTAAAATGGTATTAAGGGAGCTAAATAATTCTAGAGAGTTATATTATGAGATCAGTTTTAAAAAAAACTGAGTAACCTCTAAAGTCAAAAAGGCAATGTGGTATACAGTGAATAAAACTGAATTCAAATTCTGCCTCTGACATATACTAGATAAGTGACCACTGCCCTTACCTTTTGGTGCTCCAGGTAAATTTCTAAGAAGTATAATTTAGAGATGCATTGCTGATCTACATTGACAGACAGAATTTTTGTACTATGAGTTCCATAGACCAATGATTTTAAAAATACACACACCACAATTATGAAGCTACAGCTTAACAGAATGGTAACAAATAGCATTTAGAAAGGTTGTTTTGTTTTACTACATTGTAAGAATACTCTAAAAAGGCAGAAAAAGAAAATAAATATTTGCAAATACTCAAAAGGGTTTTTAAAAAGTCATTATGAAAATGTGGAAAACCCCTGGCTAGGAAGTAAAAGTTTTGGCATGAAATAAAACTGGATAAAAATAATTTTAAAAATAACTAATAGCTAATTCCTAGCCTAGATTAAAATAAATGCTGTGGTATAGGTTCTAAGATTCCCATTCAATTTATCAATGGATGTTTAAGGTATACAATAATGGAGATAAGTATATCATTGACAGTTAATTGAATCGGATTTTTAAAGGAAAGGTTTTGATGAATGTCAAAGAGAGGAAATAAAATGAAGTAGTTAAATAAAAATCATGGGATTTCATCCTTTTTTTCCCTTTGTACTAGTGGTCATTTTGTAGAGTTATTGGTAGTAGCAAGTGAGATAGTGATGAACCTCTAAATTTTCCAATCCGTATGCAGGAATTGATTGAAGACTTCCTATGTGCCTAGAAAAGCTCTAATTTTAATTTAAGTAAATGTTTTTATTGATTTTGCAAAGGCAACATCACTATCAAATTACCTTTTGGTTTCAAAACTGATTATCAAGACTATTTTCTCTTAAAATTTTTCCTATAATACATGAGCCACATGCATTCAAAAGAGTATAAAATGTATAGTTGTAATTAATTAAATACATTTTTACCCTGACATGACATGATAATTTGAACAAATCAGAACACAAATTTGTCAGTGGTTCTCTTCTCTGAACAATAGCTGATCTTGAGCTCAATAAATGTTCCTTCATAATAGAAGATGTCAAGTGTCATGAGTTCTGTTTCTAATTTCCTGTAAGATTGTAGCTGCACATGATGCAGTTGGAGTAAAAACAAATTCATTTACTAGGTTTTCATTTACAAAGTCATTTAAGTCATAAAAGACATTTACAAAGTCTTCATTTTTTTCCTGAAGTTATCAGGTTTCTTGACTGAATTAAATTACTTGTTTTGACATCATGGAGTATTTGGCATGTCTAATAAAAATGCTGTATTCAAAGGCTATTCAAATGCCTCATCACAGCATAGACATGGACCTAGTTTTTCATTGACTAGTGCTAAGCTTTGAAACTCTATGGTTGTATACTTTATATGGACTCTAGTTGTGCTTTGGAGCAGAACTTCTGGCAAGTTTGAACTGAAAAGACTTTTGACAGGATCTGTCTGTTATCCCAACCTCCCTATGTTTCTGTTCAGAGTGGTTTATCAGCAGGCCATAATGTTATGATTTGGAATGAGAGAGGTGTCACAGTATGTCAGAAGAGGGGAGAATGGAAAAGCCAATGGCTCTGAAGTCAGAGAACCTAAGTTCAAATATTATCTCTATTATTTAATATCTTGGATAAGTCATGTTCCTTCTCAGGCCTCATTTTGCTAGTCTATAAAAGGAAGGAGTCTGACTCAATGACTTCTAAGGTCTTTTCCAATTTTACATATATGACCTCAGAAAACTACCTACAAAACAAACTACAAAGTGAGCTCAGCATTGGTACAGGGAGTGCTGATATTAATAAAATTGCTTAACTTTTTTGGGTCTCAGTTCAGTCATCTCTAAAAATGAAAAGCTTGAATTAGATCATTTCCTAAATTTCTTCTAGTTCTATATCCTATGATCCAATAATCTTATATAGTAGAGCCTATGAATCATTCTCTTATTCTGGATGATGCTTCAAAGTGTTGCCATGATTATGAGAGGGAGCCAATGAGGGGCTGTCAACGAAATGTGACTGTGTGGGCCACCCTCTGAAGTGATGTTGGCAGTAAATCAGAAAGGATGTTTGTAATAATTTCTTCTTTAAAGTATTTTTTCCTGCTCCAATGAAAAGTAACACCTTTTGTTTTCTCAACTATTCCTCATAGCTACTGTACTAACACTTCTTAGATAGTGACAGGTGTTGAACAACTAATTTATAATAATTAAAGTCTACAAATAAAAATTGAAAAAAAGGAATAAAGTTTGTTTCAAAATGAGTCACAGAAATGTGTAATTATATTTAGATCTAAATAAACTATTTTTCCAAATCTATATAACTATTTTCTGTTTATCCTTATCTGGTAAATGTTTAATAAGCATTTCTCTGGAGGAAAAATACATACAACACATTTTAAAATTTAATCTGCATTATTGACATTTTTCTCTAACATTTTAAATCTAATTAATAAACAAAACAATAAATCAAACCCTGATTTGTAGCATTTGCCAAATTCTGAGGTGTAAATATTCACACTAAAAATTTAACAACTGACTCCCATGAGCCACTGGCATTGAAACCAGTACATGTTTCTTTCTATCAATCATCCCGTCTTTCTTTCTTTCTTTCTTTCTTTCTTTCTTTCTTTCTTTCTTTCTTTCTTTCTTTCTTTCTTTCTTTCTTTCTTTCTTTCTCTCTCTCTCTCTCTCTCTCTTTCTTTCTTTCTCTCTCTCTCTTTCTTTCTTTCTTTCTTTTTTCCATCCATCCATCTATCCATCCATCTATCCATCTATCATCTATCTATTTATCTATCTATCTATCTATCTATCTATCTATCTATCTATCTCTATCTTCTGTCTGTTGGTATATTTTTATATTGCCAAGCTGTCCATCTATTCATCTATCTATATAGTTATTCATGACAGGTAGGATGGGGGTAGAAGCTAGTGAATTGGCATTGGAGTCAGAAGGATCTGAGTTCAAGTCCCTTGTAGAAACATGTTGCATCTATGACCTGGACAAAGTCACTTAATTTCTCAGTGAGGCAGTCAATTCTCTAAGATGGTAAATTACAGAATATGTGCCAGTTTGCATTGGTAAAAGGTATTTCCTTGCCTGGGAGTCTCTACAACAATAAAATCAATATAGTTTTTATATATGCATCTATCATCTGTTTATACATATATATATATAATGTATACATAGTTTATATTTGTATGTAATCATGACCCTTTCTACAATAAGCTAGCAGGTTGAACACATTGATGAGAAAACAACAAAGTTTTTTGCACTATATACAGTAAGTCCTCACTTTCTTAATTTTTATCCTCCTACTCCTTGGCAGATTATTTTTGTATGGGTACCAGTTCTTGAAAAATCACAGTACATACTTCACAGTACAATAGTCTGGCAAGTTTGGCTGAACTGAAAAGACTTTGGATAGGATCTATCTGTTATCCCAACCTTGCTATGTTTCTGTTCAGAGGGCCGTAATGCTATGATTTGGTTTTCCCAACCCAAGTCCCAAGGTGGGACATTGATCCCACAGTCTGTGTCATGATAGTAATGATGGTGGCAGGGAACCAAAATAGAAGTTCTAGAATATAGAAATCTTCATGATATGGTACCTCCTGCCATGGTGATTTTAAGGGCTGGATATGCATAATTTAGGACCAATAATAGTTATTCTTAGATTAATTGCAAACACATATTCTTTAAAGTGTATAAAATGCTTTATATGCTATCTCATTTGATTAGGTGTATTATCATTTCCATTTTTTTTTAGGTTTTTTTCCAAGGCAATGGGGTTAAGTTGCTTGTCCAAGGTCACATGGCTGGGTAATTATTAAGTGTCTGAGGTCAGATATGAACTCAGGTACGCCTTACTCTAGGGCTGGTACTCTATCCACTTCGCCACTTAGCTGTCCCATCATCCCCATTTTACAGATGAGGAAATCAAGATTCAAAGATTCTAAATGATTTGCTCAGGGTCATAGAAATAGTAAGTATTTGAGACAGGATTTGAATTTGACTCATCTTCTATTTAAGAAGAAGAAAAGACAGAGAAGAGAAAAACAGGTAGTTTCATCATCTATTAAGCTGAGCCCTATTTTTGACAAATAGACCTACTATTCATGATGGTGTGAAAAGTAGATATCAGGAAGAGCCTGACGACAAAAGAAGTAAGAATGAAGCTAATAACCAGTAACAAATACTTTTTTTTTCTCTTTGAACTCTGCTCTTGATTCCTCATTCAGCTTAATCTGCCTTTTTTCCCTTTTTATGATGGCTAGTCAATTCTATAATAATATTCATATAACTTACTTTTTTTTGAAAGTCAGTCGGGATCATGTGTCTTACCTAGGATCACACAGCTAGAAGTGTCAGAGGCAAAATTTGAACTTGGGTCCTCAGGGTCAGTTCTCTATACAAAACAGTCCCTAGCCACCCCTCAAGTAGCTTCTTATTGTAAAACTTGCTATAAATATAATTAATACTCAAAACTTTTTCTGGTGGATAAATTGGACCTTGATCAGCTCACAGATCTTAAGAGCATTAGCATTTAGTTGAACATATTTTATTATCTGGATAACAGACTTTTTAGAATATTATAGAAACAAATTTTATAATAAGAGAAATGCTTCATGGCCCTAATATGACTTTTGGGGTGAGATGAGTGAATGGTAAGGAAATTATCTTAAACAGTGTAAATAAAGCCTGTCTACAAAAGTTTTGTTAAGGCCTCCTAGTTGCAGCTAAGAGCAGCTAAGACTAAGAGTGCCAGACCTGGAGTCAGGCTCAACTTGCTAAGTTCAAAGCTGATATCAGACACTTACTATGTGACACTGTGCAAGTCACTGTTTGCCTCATTTTCCTCATTTGTAAAATGATCTGGAGAAGGAAATGGCTAGCCACTCTAGTATCTTTTCCAAGAAAATCCCAAATGGACTCATGTAGAGTTAGATATGATTGAAATGACTGAACAATGATACACTTGACTTAAAGCTTAGGGTCATATACCATAGGTGAGAGATATGCTGAAACAATGCTGGAAGGTGACTTATACTTCTATTCTTGAGTGATGAATTATGGTGTAGGAGAAAACATGCTGGGAGTCAGAAAGATCTGGATTTAAATCTTGCCTTTAACACTTATTAGTCCTGTAACTATGGTCAAGTCTTTAACCTCTCCATGATTCAGTTTTCGTATCTGTGGAATGACTATATCACCCCAGATAATATTACTACCTTATAGGACTCTTGGGTGGCTTTCTGTGGAAAAGTTACCTGTGAATTACATTGAAAAACTTTATAAATTACTATGTACAGTTAATTTTATCACTATGTAAATTGTTGAGGGAAACAATGCTCATTGTCACTTTACATACATTATCTCTTTTGTTCCTTATAACTCTGTGAAGTAGATTTTATTACATTAAAACATCCCTTCATTCTACAGATGAGGAAATTGAGAGTCAGACACAAAGTGACTTGTCAAGGTCACATAGGTAATAAGGTACTGGAAACAAGAGTTAAACCTAGGTGTTTCTAACTCCAGGACTAATATTCCATCTGTGACACCACAGTCTTTAAAAAATTTTTTTTAATTTTATTTTTTCAAGGTAATGGGGTTAAGTGACTTGCCGAAAGTCACACACTTAGGTAATTAGCAAGTGTCTGAGGCCATATTTGAACTCAGGTTCTCTTGACTCCATGGTCAGTGCTCCACTGCACCACCTAGCTGCCCCAAAACTTTTTTACTTTATAGGAATGAAACTGTTCTTGACAGTCATTTGCTCTTTATAGGTCTGCATTTTCTGATAGTTACAGATAAGGTCTTTATATTAGCAACTCTGGAATTTCCAGTAGGTGCCTACTGTGTACAGACTAAAGTTCAAATGCCTTTATCTAGTATTCAAAGTCTCACAAAACCAACCTCATTTGAAATTGTTGCTGATGATGATCAGTTGTTTTAATTTTGTGCTACACTTTATGGCCTCATTTGGTATTTTCTTGGCAAAAATACTTGAGTTGTTTGACATTTCCTTCTCCAGTTCATTTTACAGATGACAAAACTGAGGAAAACAGGGTTAAATGATTTGCCTAGGGTCACATAGCTAGTAAATGTCTGAGGCTGGATTTGAACTTAGGATTTCTGACTCTAGGCAGCTAGGTGTTACTGAGGACAGAGTGCAAGACTTGGAGTCAGGAAGACTTAACTTTATGTATATAAATATACACACACACATATAACGCTTATACTTTATAAAAGCTTTCCAAATGGAAATATGATTTACCCTTTACCCTTTGTAAACTTTTACAAAGGTTAATATTCCCTAATTTTTAATACATACAGTATATAATATACTAGGAGAATGGAGAAGTGTGTTCAACTACCAGATTTCATGATGATTGTTACTAGAAGTCTAGGTGAAAAGTGCTTATACAAATGAATATACAGAGTTGTGTTCTTATGTGTATATTGACATCCACTCAGGGAGAAACATGATACTGTTATCATACAAGATAATTTTTATTCAAGTTCAGAATTACCTGGATAACTCCTCAGAAGAGCATCTTATGTGCTCTAGGTGATACTTCACCATACTTGAAATCATGAATGTGAGATGTCTAGGTAACATCTGTGCCAGCCACCTTTTTGGTTTCCCAATATTTGCTTTCAGGAAATCACTAATTGTTCAGTAGTAGTTTTCTTCATGACCTAGAAACCTACATATGCAATACAATTCACAGAATTTTTAAAAGAAGATCCAAATCCTCTAAGATTTCATCTGATTTGATTTAAGTAATGACATTTTTCCATATTAGGAATTGTGTACCTTAAAGAAAATGTCAACCATTTATTTAGTCACGTTTTCAAAATAAAAATAAAAAATAATGAATTATAATTGCCTTATTACCTTAAAGCACAACCAAAATTCTCTATTCAGTTGTTCTCTATGAACTGCTCTAACAATCCTTGTCAGACACTGTGCATGCCACTGAACAGAAGGGGAATAAAGGAAGAAACAGTGGTTTGCTAAATATAAATCTTTTATTGTTTCTGAGAGAGGATTTTAAAGCATAGACCTCACATAAGATGATAAGTAGCATTTTAACTTTTATGGATAATATTATTATCCATATATCATACAAATGTTTTACATTATTTAAGTAGGAGGGACACAAGAAAAAGTTTCCTGTTTTTAATGATGAAAGAAAAGGCATAAAAAATTTGAATGACTTGTTTAATATGGACTCCCAAACCTAGTTCTGATTCCTATATTAGGACCTTTTTGATTTTGTAATGCCTCTTCTCTTCCCTAGTCCTCAGTTTCCTCATCTATAATGTGATGCAATTGAATCAGGTGATATCTTAAGTCCACCTGTGTTCCCATAATGGGCACTCCATAAATTTTTATGAATGAATTGGTTTTTATTTGATAATATTGTAACTAAGAATTATCTTTACATACAGTACTCTATAAGAACTCATAGAATCTTTGAAAGAAAAATGTTCTTATAATGATTTATACTGAATAATTACAGTTTATATGTTTTTGTTACATGGTACCTTTTCCCCATGCTTATGGAATCCTTCCAACAATTTGCGATTCTTGCAAATATTCCAAATGGATATCCAATGAACTCTATCCTCTTTTATGCTATATTTACAAATCAAGACCTCTTGCTTGCAAATTTAAATTTGTCTAAATGTGGATATTGAAATTCACATTTACATAATCTATGTGCATTAGGAATAGAAATTTCTTAACATTAGTCAGTTGGTCTACTATGCTGTCTGCATTGTAATTTGTAATCTTTGTTTGGTAGCAATATGATTTTGATGGGTAACCAGATGCAGACCAAAAAGCAGACAAGAAAAGACCTAACAAAGAGACTTCTAAATCTGGATACTATAAATTCAAGTTTTCCAGTTCAAGCCACCCACAGCCATCTGGAAATATACAAAATATACTTTACTTTTAAAATGGAAAATGAAAATCAAGTAAATATTTTGAATTTGATTATTTGTAAAACTTTAAATATATTATTTCATATTTGTCCAAGTATAAACCACAATTATTTAATTTTAAATATATTGAGTGATGCATCTTAAATTTTAAATTAGTTATAGAATGATTAAAGCTTATAGCTCACTATTGATTATTAAATTTATTGTCTGTATCCTGATTTATGCTCAAAACATTAAATTGTTGATATATTCTAAATATTGTACTTCAAAATATTTTAAGTCACTAACAATATTGATTAAATACTTACTATGTGCCAGATACAGTACTAAACCCTGAGGATACAAAGAAAGACACACCAAAAAAAGAAAACAAATTGGTTTCTGCTCTCAAGGATCTCTAATGAGGAAGACACTATCCAAACAACTATATGTGACCATAATCTCAGAAGAAAGATAGTAGTAGTTGATAGAACCAGGAAAGGCCTCTTGGGATTTGAAATGCCTTTTTTTTTGTCAAGGCAATGGTGGAGTTAAGTGACTTGCCCAAGGTCACACAGCTAGGTAGTTATTAAGTATCTGAGGCTGGATTTGAACTCCTGTCCTCCTGATTCCATGGCAGGTGTTCTATCAACTGTGTCAACTAACTGCCCCTGAATTGAGTCTTAAAAGAAGTCAAAAAACACAAGTAAGGAAGAATAGAATCCTGCGAATGGGATTTGGTCAGTGAAAAACCAGAGTTGGGATATTAAGTGTAATGTGCACAGAACAGCACAAAGGTTATTGTAACCATATCATAAAGCATAAGAAATAAAGTAAATGTAAAACTAGAAAGCTAAGGAGGCATCATGTTGAGAAAGGTCAAATAGAATATTTTATAATTGAACCTGGAAGAAATAGGAAGCCACTAGAGTTTATTGAGCAGGATAGTAACATGATTAGGACTGTACTTCATAAAAGTCTCTGGAAGCTGAGTTGAGTTGAAATATTTGAGGTAGGGAGAAGAGATAGAGTCTATTACACTAGAGCATATTTGAGGTGATGAGGGCTTGGGCCAGGGTGGCAGCTTTGAGAAGAGAATATTTATGAGAGATGTTGTGAAGATAGAAATGACAATGTACATGCTAGTCGGCATTCTCTTACTTTTGATTGTCTGCCTTGAATACATATCCTCTCTTGCATGATATGAAATGATGAGCTTCAGATTAGATATATGAGCTGAGTACAAGTGAGGAATTGATGGTCCATTTCCTATCTTCACTTCATTGCCCAGGTTGTCCCCCATGGCTAGAAATGTATTTACCCTTTCCTCCACTTTCATAATACTTGTTTTCTTTCAAGAAGACTCCCTGAAGCCTTCCCTGTCCCAAGCTCAAAGCTCATATCTTCCTTAAAGAATCTCTCTAGATTTTTTCTTTAACTCAGCTCTCCCTTCTTCATATTCTAACCTCCATATGTATTGTGTTTCAAACTAGTACAATGTAAACCCTTTCAAGACAGGGACTTACCTAATTGCTATCTCTATACCACCAGTACCTAACATTATACTTCAACATAACAAATGAGAGAGTAGTAGAAAGAAGACTTTATTTTGAGCCTAGAATCAATGAATTAATAAACATTTACTAAATGCTTACCATGTGCCAAGCACTAATAGACATTTAGTAAGTGTTTATTAATTGATTAATTCAAGGAGTGATATCCAAAGCCTCTCAAGGAGTTTGTATTCCAGAGGGAAGGACAAAGAGGCAGCTAGGTGATTCAGTGGATAGATCATTGAACTTGGAATCAGGAAGCTTCATCTTCATGAATTCAGATCCGGCCTCTGATATGTACTAGTTTGTGATCTTGGACATGTCACTTAACCATGTTTGCCTCATTTCCTCATCTTTAAAATGAACTGGAGAAGTAAATGGCAAACAAGTATCTAAGCCATGAAAACCCCAAGTGGGATCATGGAGAATTGGATACAACTGACAATGACTAAACAATAGCAGGAAAAGACAAAATGTGCACATATAAACATATAAAAAATTAATAAATAAATCCCATATTTGCTACTGCTTACTTTCATAAGCTCCACACAACTGCCTGAGTGATTTTCCTACAGCATATCTTTGACAATCTCACTCTCTACTCATTAAAATAGTGGTTCCCTATTGTCTCTAGTATAAAATACAAACTGTTTGGTTTAGCATTTATAACCTGGCTCCAACCTAACCCTTTCACAAGTTTTTGGTCCAAATAGATATTCTTGCTTTTCTTCCCAAACAACATTCCATTTTCCAGTTCATGCCTTTGTATATATAAATTATCTCCAATGTCTGATACCTGTTCTTTTCCCCAGCCTCTTAAAATATTTTCCTTTCTTCAAAACCCTGGTCAAGTGTTCCCAAAACTGCCAGGGTTAAATTACCTTGTCTTTAGTTGGCATATGCTTTGACATATATGTGTTCACTCTAACAGAACTACCTTTTCAGGGTCAGAGACTGTTTCATTTTTGGCATAGTGTCTGATACATAGGAGATAGTTAATAAGTGATTGTTGGCTAATGGATTGACCATAGGCATATCACTTAATCATTTTGGACTTAGTTTCTCATCTATGAAATGAGAGATTTGGATTAGAAGATGTCTAAGATATCTTCCAATTCCAATCCAATTGGACTGGATGATATCTAATGTTTTTTTCAGCTCCAATCCATGATCCCCAGAGTTTGTTGAATGGAAAAACTTGATTCACATCTTTAACAATGTGACAAGTTAAGTAGACATAATTCCCATTCTCAAGGAACTTTGATTCTAAAGTATACAAAGAGACTACAGAATGCTATTCATTACATATCAAGTGAAAATACCCAAGAATTATGAGGTAGAAAAATATTTTAATAGATTTATTGTGTACTATTTGATCATGAAGTAAGGCAGCTATTTTCTTCATGAGAGTTGACAAGCCTTCCTATCTTGAAAATCATTTATTTGACCTTGCTATTCTCAATCTTAGTTTTCCTCCTTATTTTTACAGCCATTTCTCCTTTTTTCAAAATGTTTTTTATGATGAACTTGAAAAATATCAACAAGCACAAACAATTCCATATAAGAAGAATGACAGAAAAAGAAATTTGTATATGAATTAAAGAATTTTAAAGTTAAGATTTAATAAATCACCTGAGAACATTGAAATATTTACCATGGGCCTCTATTACCTGCAGCTAGTTTGATGTGTGTGTGTGTGTGTGTGTGTGTGTGTGTGTGTGTGTGTGTCTGTATGTAAGTAAGACATATCTCTGAGTATCCTCAAATCCCACTGATGAATTGGGTTTCTAAAGCTTGGCTCCATTTTCTCTTAGGATTATAAGTGTATCACTGAAGGATCAGTCTACCAGGGTGATTCCCCTTAAGATTATCAGTTGGGAATCAACTTCATCATCTAGCAAGTAAGTTTTAGTAAGGGTTGTTTACTAATGTAGTATATTAAGAATAAATGGTACTGTTGGTATTGGGATTTAGGGTAACCAATTAAAGACAGAAATTTAGGGTTACTTAAAAATGAAGGAATTTGCATGCTCCCTGGGATTTTAAAACTGCTTAGGATTTATTGTAAAAAATATTGCAAAGTAAAAACGGTCAAAACATTTTTTTCTCTCAGAGAAGAATCAGGCTTCTTAGGACAAGGTGAATAACAAAAGGCTAGGTGAGGTTGCTTGGGAGAAAGAGGGAGATAAAGAGAGGAAGAAAAATAGTCAGGGAGAATTGACTGGGCCAGAGAACAGACCAGCTCTGAGCAGAGGTGTAGCTCAGGTTTTATAGCATTACCCATTATCTGGGCACTGAGGACAAAAGGGGAAATCCCTCCCCATTTACCTGACCAAATGGAGGTAGAAAGTTGGAAGCTGGGGCTTGGGAATGAGGAGATAGGGTACAAATTTTACATTTAACAGTGAAACAACAGAGGTCAAATTATATCTCAAGAGTAAAGAGCCTTCCACACTTTAACAAGATTTAACAGCAATAAAGATTATTTTCTACATTCATAATTTTCTGCATCATTTCTAAATGTTTTCCCAAAGTCTATGACATAATCTCCCACAAATACATAGTATACAGGAAAGTGGGTCCAAGTTTAGAGATGACATGTGGCAAAGAGCTCCTGGATATTGGAAGTCTTTTTTTTTATACTACTATTATTTGTTATTGTGCCAATTGGTTGTATGGGCTGCATTTGATTCATGATTTGGTCTTGAATTCTGTATATGGCCCTTGTCAGGTTTTTGTTGGACAATAGGGCCCAGAATAGCTAAAAGGTTGAATATCCCTGCCCTAAAGCATGATGAGTCTACATCTATCCATCGTGCTGCCAGTTCACCCTTGGATGCTTTCTAGAATGTAAGAAGATGAGAAGTTTGAAACTCTGAAGCTCTGACAAAGTGGTTCTTTAGGCAAGGGGAGGGGCAGAAGAAATCTGGCCCCAGTCAAAACTAAAGCCTGTTCTTTTCTCCAGGAATTTCCTCTCAGGTGAGGAAGCAATGCTAGAAACACACACCTGCTCAAATTTCTAGGAATCAATCACTTCTCAATTTGCTTAATAACTTATAAATGATCTCTGAGGCACAAGAAAATTCCTTGTCCTATTAAAACATGATTCTTGTGCTGTTTTATTCCTGTTTAAAGGCCTTCAGCACACTTTCTAAGGCCCATCAAATGAACAAATGAACAAATATTTATCAAATTTATTATGTGCCAGATAATATAGTAAAATTTGTGATTGTGGTTGTACTTATCTAGTTAAGAAAAAATGAGGTGGAGTGAGTTAGACTTCATCCTTATAAAAGTATATATTAAATTTAATAGCAATACCATCCCTACCCCCCAAAATGAATTCATTTCCTTACTATATAATCCATTCTTCAATCTAGAGCAAGTACCCAGAAACTGTGAAAGAAATTGAGATGTTACCATGTAGGAGGTTCAACCTCATTAAGAAGTCAGGAAACTCTCTCCTTACAGAAAGTGAGTACAGGTTTTGAAGGAAGATAAATTTTGAAGTGAAAAAAGGGAAAACTACTTTTGGATCCCAATCTTACTGAAGGTGGAGGAAGAGGTGGTGACAGTATTAGCAGGAAGAAGAAGCTCTTTGTCATTTCACATGAAGAGGAAGAAGAAGGAAAAAGAAGAGGAAGAAGAAGGAAGAAGAGAGAGGAAAGGAGGAGAAGGAGAAGAAGAAGAAGGAAGGAGAAGGGAGGTGGAGAAGAAGAAGATGAGGTGAAGAAGAAGAAGATGATGATGATGGTGAGGAGGAGGAAAAGGGAGGAAGAGGAGAAGAAGAAAAAAGAAGAGGAGAAGAAGTTCATCATTTTATACCATAAAAGAGAGGATGTGTGTTCAAGGCAGACAATCAAAAGTAAGAGAATGCTGGGGCAGCTAGGTGGCACAGTGGATAGAGCATGAGCCCTGGAGTCAGGAGTACCCGAGTTCAAATCCGTCCTCAGACACTTAATAATTATCTAGCTGTGTGTCCTTGGGCAAGCCACTTAACCCCATTGCCTTGCAAAAAAATTAATAAGACCATCTGAAGTTGTTTCTGAGTTTTCCCATCCTCTTCATCTCACCCTCCTAACCTTGATGGATTTTCCAATTTTCCCCCTTTTCTGTGGTACCTGATGGAGGGGAAGCTAATCTCCTTGTCAAGTCCAACCCCTCTACATTTACACCTCTTCTATTTTCTTCTCATTAGATTGCATTCTCAATCATTCCTCCATTTTCCCAAAATTTTCAATCTCTCCTTATCAATCAGTTCCTTTCCTATTGCCTTCAAACATGCCTGTCTCCTGCAATCTTATAACACCTTCACTAGACCTACTCATCATCCCTTCAAGATATGGCCCTATATCTCTTCTTTTCTCAGTTACACTTGTTGCCTCCCTTTTCTCTCATCTCACTCTTTCAGCCTTTGCAGATAATGCCTCAGGCAAACTTATTCTTTAGCTTAAGAAGATCAGGTCATCTCACACTGCATTCTGGGCCATTGCCAGTCATCCTAATCTATGCTTTGACACTGGACTCCAAAGATTCTGAAAGAGAGAAGGGCTGATGACTTTGTACAGCTCTCCCCCCACTTAAATCCAATTAATTTGCAAGTCAAGATATCACCCTTCTGATCTCAACTGTCCTCTTTGAGAATGAAAAATTTTACAAAAACCCTTTGTTCTGAATTCATCATTTGAATAAAACTGCTCCTCCCCAAAGTTACTAAATCTGATGGTTTTCTCTTAGAGGTAGTTCTTCTCACCCCATCTGCTCCATTTGACCTTGTGAACCATTTTCTCCCCTCTTTTGCACATCCTATATAAGACTGCCAAAGTTATTTTATTTAAATGCTTATATTAACATGTGATCCTCATTCTCATCCTACTCTTATTGTTCCCTATTCCTCCTTCTAGGAAAAATATAAACCCCTGTTTAGCTTCTATAGTTCTACATAAGCTTCCCCCTACCTTCTTTCCAGCCTCATTTGATTTTATTCCTATTTCTGTACTTGGTGACCCGACCAAAGTCTGTTTTTCGCACACCCTATACTCCATTTTGGTCTTTGTGCCTTGTCACTGGTTATCCTCTATACCTGTAATTCATTTCTTACCTCAACCTCAGAGTCTTTCTCTTCATTTAAAATGCAGTTCCGGCATCAACTTCTGCAGGAAGCTTTTCCTGACTACACAACTGCTAGTGCTTTTCTGCATTTTTGTATATATTAATTTTGTATATATTAATATTATTAACTACATTTATGTTGTCCATATTTGCATATGTTGTTGTCTCTTCCATAACCATGTGAGCTCATTGTGGATAAGGATTATTTTATTTCTTATGCTTATATTTCTATTGCCTAACATTTTTGGCATATTGTATGTTATTAATAAATTCTTGATTGATTAGTTGATTTCATTATGTGCCAATACTATAATACAACAAAACTGGAAATAGTATTGATGCCAAGAATTATAATATAGGGTGTCTTTGAATTTTGTTAATGCTTTCTCTGCTCCTGAGATGTAAACATTGTTAAATGGAAAATTTGTAACCCCTCCTCATTCCGCCTTTACCCAACTTCTGGTTCCCAGTTACCTGACCTTGTCCATTGATGCTGGCATGACAAGAAATGACATGTTGAACGTAGAGGTCACATACCTTGGGACAGGGAGAAACAGAACTTAACTTGCCATTGGGGAATCCTGGCACAGGTGCTGGATCATTCATTCCCTAAGCACCCCCCTTTGTCCAACCCATTATAGAAGTGTAATTAAGAAGCACCACCCCTTTTTGTTTCTTCTTGACTCTACCTTCCACCCTGCAGGATGGCTTTTCCTCATTCTCTCTTAGTCCATGTACTCCCAAACTTAAGCCTCTGGAACACCATGGACATGTGGCTAGACTAAGTCAGCCCTTATAGGAGTTTTAACCTGTATACTTTATCATGTTTTGTAATAAATCCCAAGCAGTTTTAAAATCCCAAGGAGCATGTGAATTCCTTTGTTTTTCAGTAACCCTTGATCTCTGTCTTTAATTGGTGACCCCCTAAATCTCATCAGCAACAGTATTAATTAGGAGGCACATTGGATAGAACACTAGAAGTCATGAAAACCTGAGTTCAAATCCTGTCTGACATTTAGTAGTAGTAACTACTTCCTTTACTTCCCTCAATTGTCTTATCTTTAAAATGGTGATAAGAATACATATCTTATAAGGTTATTGTGAAGATATAATGAAATAATGTTTATAAGTAGCTTTGCAAACTTTAAAGTCCTATATTAATGCTAATAACTACTACTACTACTACTACTACTACTACTACTACTACTACTACTACTGCTACTACTACTACTAATATTTCTACTATTACTAAACTACCATTACTACTGCTGTGGCTGCTATTAATACTACATAAAACTCTCACATTGCTTTTTATCCTTTTCCCCAGTTGACACAGTTGATAATATAGAGCAAAAATAGGTTAATTTTTAAACCAGAAGAAATATGAGGAGCTACTAAAAGCAAAGAGGAAAAGTTGATTCAAGGCCTTTGATAATCTTGGTTTAATGCAAACTCTATAAACAATGCCTCAGTTTATTTTAAAGAGTTGGGGATACCAAGGAAATTTAAAAAATCTCTCTTTTTGAGTTTGATGGCATCAATTCAACCAGCAGGACAATTATAACAAAGCAAAATAATGTTTTAAAAGCTAGAATTTGCTCAGACATTATGAACAAACACAGCCTTTTGCAGTATTTGACAGAAAGTATAAAAATTTCTCAGGGACTGCATAGAAGAAAAATGCAGCAATTGTTGCTATGGTTAAAAAAAATATAGGAGTAGAGTCATAAAGAAATACTTCTAAAGATAAGAATCAAACACAACCCTGGCAGAAGCATTAGAAGATTACATAAATATCTAGTTTGTATACTTAGTGGAAATCTTGAATTTTATAGTGTCCCATTAAAGGCAACAAAAAAGAAAATATGCAAAAAGGAATCTGAAAATCCAAAGAATATTAAAAGTCTCAATTCCCTTAATGATTAATTGAAAATTAAAATCAAATAAGTTGAGGCAATACAGAGTCAAATCAACACAAAGAATAAAATAAACATTTCAACAGCAATCAAAATTTCAGTACAAAAAGCTTGTGAAGCAAAGAAATTAGGAAGGAAGACAGACACCCATCCCTCCAAAGGAGAATGCAGAAAATTTTTAAGAAGTCCAAAATGATTAAAACACAGTTTGGACCCAATGAAAAATAAAAAGCTAGTGCACGATGAATGAGATGAGTAAGAGAATAGTTATATCAAAGGAGATGACTCAATCTATAGCTTCTATGGAAAACCTGAAAGTTCTAGAAAAGATATATTTTTATGTGTGATGCATATATAACTATTACCAGCTTTTTTTCTCTGTACATATCTATTCTCACTGTTCTTAAATGAAAGTAAGACATACCTGTTACCCAGACATGATAATAGTAGTGACCTTTTCAAATATAGGACAATAAAATGTTTTTGTACTTTATTAAAAATAACTCACAACTTGTATCAATGAAAAATTAAAAAAAGTTATACATGCTTGCAATAAAGTGACATGTTGATTTAGGAGCAAAACAAGTTTGCCAAAAATCACTAGAGAAACAAAAATCAAAAATTTATTGATTATTGACAAAGTCACCTAAACACATTAAAAACATTTATTCTGTCTTTATTGATCATTGCTGTCTTTGACTCAGTTCTTAGCTCATAGTTTTTTTCATGTACTATATATATATATATGAAACTGAACTAAAGTACAAATGCTAATGAATTTTATAACCAAGTGAAAAACCATTCTCTATTTAAAACAAGCCACCAATACAATACTGTAAAAAAAAAATTACAAAAGGAGGCATCTTTCAAGAAGAAAGTTTACGCTCTTTATAATTCCACCTAACCTTAAATACATTATCATCTCTTTTAAATAGAACCGAGTTTTCTTCCTGCTGATATGTATCATCTCTACAATTGAGTATATTGAAGTTCATGAAGTCCTGGTTGCTACTTTTTCTTTTTCTCTTTAAAATTTTCTCTTATTTTGATGATGAATATAATAATCATCAATCAGTATAACATTCCCATTATGCAAATATGATCCAAAAAAGGATTACATGTGTTATTTCAAATTTATTATATATATATATATATATATATATATAATATATATTTGTGGAGTCTATTAAGTCTTGGCTATTAAGTTCTTGTGCATAAAGCTATGAAGTTTTGTGGTTGCATAAGTCAGGAGACTTAATAGCATCCTTAAATTTAAAGTTCAATGGAAAGAAAACATTTAAGGCAGTAAATGCCTATTTAAAACTAGTAATAAAATATATTTTTTGAATTGTAAAATTAACTATACTAGATTTGAATGGAAAGTATCCTAACAAAAACTCATATAATATTAACATTATGAACACTGCCTTTTAATAGCTACAGATAAATGTATGGGGAATGATCCTGGAGTAAAACAGACATCATTTTGTTGGAAATGTTAGGTCTGAAAAATGATACTTGTAAAATGTTATTTTAAATGATCTTTTTTTTCTGGATAGAACTTATAAAATGCCTAGTCTTGGTGGTTTTGTACAATAGTTCTCATCAAAGAATGAAATCAAAAGGCCCTTCATAGATAACATTCATATGAATTTAACCAACAAAATAATGCACAAGAAGCAAACAAATGGATGAGCTATGAGAATTTGTTTATAGAGATGGAGAAGCTTTTGAAACAATTTAAGACTAGTTTATCATCACTAGAAATTTTTAATGAATTATCTTTATGGGGTTTGAATTTATTAATCAATGCAAATTGTATAACAATGGAATATACTGTGTAACACATCACTTCTGGCTGTAATATTTTAGAACTTGCCAGATATTTGGCAAAATATGATCTGGTAGCTAGAATTAATAATCAGAAATTCATTCTTTTATATAATAAATGAAAAATTCCCCATGCTACAAATATCAACCTTAAAATTTCCTTAAGAATTCAACAAATTCAATATGCTGGAATAGATCATTTAGTGAACAGAATGAACTCACAATTGATCCTTAAAATTTTTAAATTCATTAGATGTTACAATACTAAATACTCAAAATCTTTCAGTAATGTGGAATGAAAACTTTTTGAAATATGACTCTAGGGGCAGCTAGGTGGCACAGTGGATAGAGCATAGGCCCTGGAGTCAAGAGTATCTGGGTTTAAATCCAGCCTCAGACACTTAATAATTACCTAGCTGTGTGACCTTGGGCAAGCCACTTAACCCCACTGCCTTACAAAAAAAAATGAAGAAATATGACTCTAATAGAACAAATCAATATCATATATCAATATTCAGATATTAAAGTACATTCAGTTCCTCTCAGCCTGACTCCTACTGGAATTGTTATGAAAATAATCTGTCTATCTTTAAAAGAGGAATTGACACCAAAACTTCCAAATAATTTAAATAAAAAGCATTTACTTTATCTACCTATGTAATATTCGTCCTCAGTCAATAAAGAACAAGAACAGATTAGCAACTTACCCAGGACAATTTCTATCTGAACTCCATTTTAAAAGATGAGAAGATGAACAACAGGATTTGAAATAAGACATGGAAAATTGTTATAGAGAGGTAACAGAAAAAAAAATCAGGAATACAGGATTCAAATCCTATCTCTGATATATACTATGTTTCCCAATAGGAATTTCCTTTACTAAATGGAATTACAGGTTTAATTATAGGATTTAGAATTAGAACAGACCTTAGATATTATCTAACCCAAATTTCTTATTGTACAGATAAGAATCAATAATAATCACTCACATCTTTATAACGTTTTACAAAGTGTTTCCTTCACAATCATCTTGTGTGGCAAGTTATATTTTCATTATTATCCTTATTTTAGAGATGAGCCAACAGGCCCAAGGGAGGTAAGTCCTCTCAGATACCTTCGTAACTTATGTGACTCTGGGCAAGTCACTCAATCTCTAGTTTTGTGCCTCATTTTTCTCAACATTAAAATAGTAATAATAACAGTTATATAGGGTTGTTGAGAAGATAAAATGAGATAACATATATAATGCAATTTATAAACATTAGAATATTAAATAAAAACTATTATTATTAAATCACTTGCCCAAGAAAACATAAATACCCTTGAACTCAATTCTTCTCATAACAAGTCTGGTATTCTATGATACCACATTGTTGGGGAACTTGAAAAGAGGGACTTCATACTTTCAGATCTTTCTTCTGTTCATGCCATATTTACCCTTGAATTTCGCAGATTGAGCCATAGGCTAGTTCTCTAAATTTTTAGTCATGGATCTATAATGATCTCCAACAGTGATAATAGTCTCAGTTTTAACTTCTTTAAACTCATTTGTGCTCTGTCTTATCCTGCTTCACACACATCTCTTCCTTACACCTACCCCCAATTCCCATGGTGATATCTGGGTTCCACACTCCTCTTTTTATCCATTATTTAACTATGCCTTGGGGATCTCCAGTTTAATCAACCTCCTTTCAGTCTAATCATTCTTTATCCTTGTTGTTTTGACCATCCAGTCTTAATATTTAACTCTTAGTCAATTAGCATGTAAAAACACATCAATTACAAAAAATATACAATAGCCGAGTTCTATCTACAGCACAGAAAATATTCAAGAAGACACACAGTACAAAAGAGAAGTCTCCCCAAATGTAAAAAACAAATTTGAAGTACATATATTGTTAAATTAAATAACCATTTAAAACAAGTTTTCACAATTCCATTAAAAACAATTCATTATTTTAAATGAAATAAATGTTTTATTTCTTCATTTTTAAATTAAGTCCTTGAATTGAGCTTTTCTCTTCACTTAGGTGACCTCTAATTTGTGGCAGTTTTTCTAAAAGAATACATACTCCTTGAGGACAAGGACTATTTTTGTGTTCACATCCCCAGTACCTAATATAATTTTTGGCATAATTTTAACCCATTACTATGTCTGGAACAGGCAAGGTAGCCTGAGATCAAGAAATATCATGTGGCAGTTGGTTCAATGTACTACCACCAACACTTTTAACCACAACCCTGCTATACATACTAGTAATGATAGCAGAGTCTCCAAGATGACTGGCCCTATTGCCAACCCAGCTCCTTCAGTCATCACACAGAGGAGTAACTCCTGTGAAGAAGGGTCCTACCACCAAGATCCCAGGTTCACCAGTAGCCCCAAAAGTGCAAACATTAAGTCCTTATCAACTGTCATTGTCAGACACTTAACATCAAGAGCCAAAGAAATAGTAACCTCCACCCCAAACCACCAAGTAGTTCAGAGGAACAACAGACCCCATCTCCTCAACCCCCAATCCCTGGCACTATCAGGTGGTTCGCCATCATTAAAGAATGTGGTTTTATCAATGGAAATGACCTTGAAGGAGAATATTACTCTTTTCTATTTGTGTATCATCAGCAGCACTGTGTTTTCCTTTGTTTTAAAAGAGGACCATGACCTCAGGGAGGTGAGACCATGACATGTGAAGGAATTGCAGTTAATTGAGGGAGGACTGTACAAAATCAACGGCCTCACTTTCTCCTCCAAAGTCATGTGATCCAATGGCCAGATATGGATCAGAATGACTGGAAATGAACCTAGATTAAAAGAGTCCATTCTTTGCTTCATTTCTTTATTACCTAGCCTTAATCACTGAATGGGTATTACCTAAATCAAACTGATACTTGTTAAAGACCTTAGATTAAAAAGGCCCAACACTCTATCCACTGTACCATATGGCTGCCCTCATCTGGTTAGTTTTTGTCCTTCGTTATTGAAGAAGACCAAAATGACATCACTATGTTTGAAACAAATCAATGTGTCTGACTGTGGCTGATCAGATCAATACAAACTCAGAATGTTCTACCCCAGATTGGACACAGTAGTCCATGTGAATACCTAAATTTAGGTATTTCACATTTCCTTTGAGCTGCTTCAATTCTCCATCCTCATAGAGCGCAGCCCCCTCACTGATGAGGGCATGCCATGCTAAGCAGTCTTGTGCCAGTGCCTCCCATGCTATACAATCAATTCTAAAGTTTTTCAGAGACCATCAGAATTTCCCAGTATCATTCCTTCTGACCCCCTTTTGTTTGCCTTGTGTGAGTTCTCCATAAAATAGTTTTTAAAGTATGCATACATCTGGCATTCTAACTAACAATGTGTCCAACCCACCATAGTAATGTTAGAATTCTTGGTAGTTTAGCTTGAGAAAGATTCATGATCTGATATCTTCTCCTGGCAGTGATTCATTTTCCTGACATGGCACTGTTAGACTGTCCAGGTTTCATTAGCATATAGCAATGAGGTCAGCACAATGGCTCTATAGACCTTCAGTTTGGTAATCAGTTTGATACCTCTTCTCTCCCATACTTTCTTTCTGATCCTCCCAAATACTGAGCTAGCTCTGTCAGTGTGAGTGTCACTCTCATTGTCAATGTGTACCTTTTGGAAAGGACACTGCCAAGGTAAGTGAAATTGCCCACAGTATTCAAAACTTTTCCATTTGCTGTAATCGATGATTCCACATATGGATGGTTGGTGCTGGCTGATGGAGCACCTGTGGTGTTAACTGTTAGGACAAAATTAACAAAAGCAGCAGAGAATTGATTCATACTTTGTTGCATCTCAGCTTCAGAGATTGCATTGAGTACACAGTCATTTGCAGACAGAAGATCATGCACCAACACTACCTCCACTTTGGTCTTGATTTGTAGCCTTTTCAAGATGAAGAATTTGCCATCAGTGAATATAGGGTCCGTGTTAATCCCCAGTGAAGGTGCTTGATAACATGGCTGAAAATGTTTTGCTAAAAAATATGAGAGTAAGGACACATCTTTGCTTCACTCCATTGGTGACTGGGAAATCTCTAGAGTATTGTCCACCATCCAGAAACCAGCAAATATGTCATCAATATTGAGGAACTTCTCCAGGCAACAAAATTTTGACATAATTTTTCATAATCCTCATGACTGATGGTATCAAAGGACTTGGTCAGATCTACAAATTCTGTATACAGACCTGTTTTTTCTGGCATTTTCCTTCATCCATTAAAATATATAAATGTATTTCTGGCATATTGATCGAACCATATTTTTGCCATTATTTTCCCAAGGACCTAAGAATAAGTAGACATACCATTCTTTCTTCTGCAGCTATATTTGTCTTTATTTTAGTTACTTTAGCAAATGAGATAAAAAACTCTGGAGGGCACATATATACCATAGGCTTGCCACAAACACAAGGGGAGCTTGGATATGCCTTTTTGTTCTATTTCTTAGCAGAGTTTTAAAGTAGGATCACATCATTGATTTTTTCTTTCACTCAGATCCTCACAGAAACCCACTCCTCATCCAAACTCATTCAAAGGTATGAACAGAGTTCTTCTGTAATCTCTATGATGGCAATAGCAGCTTCAGCCAAGTTGAGACTGAAGTAAAGGTGGTAGCCCTCAACAAACTCGAGATGAGAAAGTTCTACCACAGCCTTAAGATGAGAGATATCATTAGCAGAAGAAGTAGGAAGATAGCTCCAGATCATTTAATAGTAATTCTCTAGACGTATGAGATTCATGAAAAAAAATGTAATTCTCAAATTGTTAGTCATTAGACAACTCAAAATGCTAAAATTTTATATTCAAAAATAGCAAACTATTGAGTGAAACACATGAGACTCTTTGACAGAGTAAATATGTCACAGCCTGACCAAACTCAAAGGCCAACTCCTCCTACTCTACTTACAACAAACACACCTGGCTGGAGAACAATAAAGGTATTTTGCAGGAAACTAGGAGTGGCAGTGGTGTTGAACAGAGTGGAAACTCTATCTAGAATCTGAACAAGTTGTGGAAATGGAAACAGTCAAGATGATCAGATATGATTTAAGGGCTGGGGAAAAGCAACATTGGTCCATGAGAGATTGACAGAAAGTTGTATTGGATGTACCAGTCAATGACAACCCCTTTTATCCCAGCTAATAAATAATGAGTTTCTGTAGATATGTTATCTTTGGGAGATTAAAATTTCTTATTGGACAGTTCTAGGGACCTGACTATTTTCTGATATTACTGATATTTTATTGCCCTATAAAAATGGGTCATTCTTTTTCATCTGTCTTAAAGAATGATAGACTTCTTAGCAAGAATGAGATCTAGTACAAAATAATTGTTTAAAGTCCCATCCCTAGTAGTTTTGCTCTTTTCCTGTCTAAAATCTAATAGATTGTATAGGACCATCAGTACCTACATTTTTCAAATGATCTGGCTTATTAAAAACTGTTGTCATGATGAGAAAGGAGAAAAGAAAGGATATAAACCTTTTTATATGTACTCACTTTGACCCAGGCACTGTGCTGAGCACTTTTGACAAATATTATCTCTTTTGATCCTCATAAAAACCTTGCTAGGTATATGCTATTATTGTTCCCATTTTACAAGTGAAAAACTGGGATAACAGAAGTGACTAGACCAGGGTCACACAGCTATTAAACATGTGAGACTGGATTGGACTCGGATCTTCTTGACTCCAGATCCAGTTCTAGTTTATTACACCATCACAAGCAGGAGTTGACAAGAAAAGGTTAACCAGTTAACCACATTAACTTTTCATGAGTTCAAATCTAGTCTCAGACACTTACTCTTTGTCCCTGGACAAGTCATTTAACCTGATTTTTTGCCTTTATTCCTCATCTGTAAAATGAGCTGGAGAAAGAAATGGCAAATCAATCTGGTATCTTTACCAAGAAAGGCCCAAATGGGGTTACAAAGAGTCATATGTGACTAAAAGGACACAACAAAATACAAGAAAGAAAATAAAGTTTGTCTCAAGTGTCATCCAATATTTTCTGGTACCTGATAAATTCAAAATACTTATAGTTTTAAAAATTATCATCTATCATTAGTAGTGCAATAGATTTAGATTTAGATTCCATTTTTCTTTAGCAAAATTTTTTATATTCTTGTAATATAACATTTGACCATTTTTAATAAATTATTATCCTTTTTAATAAAGGAAAACATTGTATTTTTATTAGTCAGAGGGAGGTAAATTTCTAATTCTGTTAGAAAATTACTAGATCATCTTGAGAAAATGTTTATTATTCCCCCCCCACATAGAAAACATCTGAGGTTATTTTACCAATTACTCTTCAATCAATGTTTCCCTTTCAGTTCAGTTCAATTAAATGTATATTTGCTAAGCAATTACTATGTGCAATACAAGATGATAAATTCATATAGCAAAACAGTTAAAAATAAAATAAGATATAATTTGACTTCCAGGGCAAGTTACCAACAAGATAGAGTACTAGATATTGTCTCTGATGCTCAACACCTTTAAAGCTTCTCCAATGCAGAAATTAATGCCAAAGATAAAGCAACTTCACATGTCTCTATGGTCTTGGACACTGGAATCCTAAAGAAGGTTAAAAACAAAACAAAAAAATGAATTGACACCTACACTGGGTTCACATAGCACCTCTTCCCTGTCCGGACCTTCCCTTACTCTTTGGGCAACAAGGCTGTCCAAGTAGCTGACCCACAGTCTTTCAACAATGTAGGACACCACACCTCCCCCCCCCCCCCCCAGCTTACTAGTGCTATGGAGATAGATCTCTAGGATGTGGAAATTTCCTGGGGTCTTGATGGTATTCTCTGCTGTAAAATTCTGGAAGAATGGAAGAATAGAGGGAATGGGGCAGGATATATCTAGTCTTGAAATACATCTTAATTTCACACCTCTATTCCCACCCCCTGTCCCCCACTCCACCTCAAGTCTCAGAGACCTAAACTCCAAATGATTGAAATTACTTCTAGCTACAGTGGCATCATCGTGGCAGCGTCCTTAACTTCTGAGTCAGAGAAATGAGGAAAAGAGGAAATGGGAAGTGCGTGTTGTGGAGGAGGGGGAGAAGTACTCCACCAAGACTGAAAGGAAGAGCCCAAAATCCAAATTAAGTCAATTCTACTCCACAACACCCTGTGCCCAACCCCTTTATCAAAGTCACTTGGGGTAGAGAACCTAGTTTGATGAACTGGGAGTTGCCCAGTGTGGGAATAAATTGAAATGTTTTGAGATCTAGCCCTCAGCAAAACAGCCATAGGAGGGAGATAGAGTCAGAAAGTGAACAATAGGGAAAAATAAGGAGGGGAGGAAAGATAAATTACCACAGATGTCAGGAAGATAAAAATCTCAATGATCTCAAACAAAACAGGGAAAGGATGAACAACAGAAAGAAACATGGCCTCCAGATCTAGTAAATTAGTTCAGGCATCTATGAATAGATATGTAAAACAAAAGAAAATGAGCCAATGCTTGATAAGACAGAGGACCCTTTGGAATGTGAGGAGAACATTGAACTACAAAACAATTGCTGAGTGATTTAAAAGAGAAGCAGGAATTATTAGAGCAGAATTTATGGCCTGAACAGCCATAAAAATTGGCAGAATTAAAAAAAAAAAAAACCTTGAATTTGGAATAGCAATCTCACCAAAGAATTGAGAGAACTAGAATTGGTAATACAAATATACTGAAGTGAAAGACAGTCTAAAAGAAGGAAAACAAAAAGAAATGATGTTAAAAGAAAATATGGTCACTATGCAAGCAAAACATTCTGTTCCTGAAGAAAGTATATGGATTGCTCAGAAGAACAAAAGTCTTTCTGATTTACCATCATCATTCAACAAATGATATAAGAAAATCACCCAGAATTTCTGAAAACAGAAAAGCAAATATCAGTTAAAAGACTTCATAGATCATCTCCATAAGAAAGAAAAAGAAAAAAAAACATAGTTCTTTTTCTCAAAAACCTTGCAGATATGTAGAGGAGATAACTAAAATTTGAAAATCTCAAGTGGATCTATTTCACTGATTTGTGTATTCATTCCAATGATGCCAATTACAACCTATCAATATATGACCATCCTGTGAAACGTTTTTAGGTGTTCTTTACTAAGTTTCCCACCTCAGTTCACTCAGTGTGTTGGAAGCCTTCCTTTTCTTATGACATCCATACCAGAAAAGCATTCAGATTGTCTACCTGTAGTATAAAACATGGGGTCTATTTTCTTGTCTTAGCATACATTACACCGATGACACCTTTTCCTCCCAATATTTAAAATTTTTCATTAGTTTATATACTATGTCATGTATACCCACATATGTGCTCAAACACAGGCCATATCTCTCTCTTCATTGTCCACCAGATAATATATCTTGTAATCAATGACTTTATTGGAAAAAGCAGCATGGGGGCAGCTTGGTGGTGCAGTGGATAGAACACTGGCCTTGGAGTCAGGAGTACCTGAGTTCAAATCTGACTTCAGATGCTTAATAATTACCTGTGTCTTTGGGCAAGCCACTTAACCCCGTTGCCTTGCAAAAATATTTGATTTCAAAACATGTTTGATTCTTTTGTTATGTGACCCTGGAGATATCCCTTAAATGTTTTTCTAATAAAATAAGAATTTTTTGGATAAAGGTTTGTTTCAGTTCTAAATCACTTGTAAAAATTAAAATACAAAATAGAGCTTAAATAGAGAGCTAATGAGCATCTCTGTGTAAATGTATTTTATGTATTATAAGCATATTATATATACACACATATATATAATACATATATCCATTTATAATACACATGAAAACTACACTGAGTTCAATACTATATATACTAATAAGTATTTATTTATTTAGCATTGAATATATAATACTGAACCAAGTTATGTGGGATTTAAAAAAAGGAATATTAATTCTCATGAAATTTACAAAGATTTTTTTCTTTCTAATTAAGAATAAAAAACAAATGAAACATGAAGATATTTACAAGGAAAGAGATCCACAATTGGAGAATTCTAGTCAAAAAATAACTCTCCTTGTGGAACTTTAAAGTTTCCTTAGTGCTTCTGTCACAGTTATCCTGTGAGATAAGAAATGAAACTATTCTTAACCTCTTTAAGAGTCCATCCAAACAGATTAAGTATCAGAACCTGAAACAAAATCAGGTCTCTTTAGCCCAAGAATAGTATATATCCTAATATACTATCATTCTGTGAGAGTAAATTGGGCCTGCATAGGTTTCAGTTACAAACATACATACACATAAATATATATATATATATAAGCTATATGTCATAATTATACAT
The DNA here is from genome assembly GCF_037893015.1 of Macrotis lagotis. Lineage (NCBI taxonomy): Eukaryota > Metazoa > Chordata > Mammalia > Peramelemorphia > Peramelidae > Macrotis > Macrotis lagotis. The sequence continues at coordinate 437,587,622 of NC_133666.1, forward strand.
ATTTTATATTATATAGTATCTATATATATAATAATGATGTCTCTTCCCATATACACATACACACATTCAGTCATCTGGTGCATTGGACAGAATATTGACCCAAGAGGAAATAAGGCTTCAGGCTATGATCATTGGCTAAGTCATTTTACCCTGTTTGTCTTAGTTTCCTCCTTTGTAAAATGAGTTGGAGAAGGAAATAGCAAACAATTCCAGTATTTTTGCCAAGAAAATCTCACATATGGTGATGGAGAATTGGACACAACTGAAATTACTCAACAACAGCATCATTATCTATCTATATCTGTCTGTCTGTCTGTCTGTCTGTCTGTCTGTCTGTCTGTCTGTCTTTTGTTTCTCCCCTAAACCCTAGGGGTTATTTTCTCTTTGGTCTTTTTATCTCTAATGCCTGGGAAAAAGGAAAGTTTGGAAGGAAATTATTCTTTAGTTTAATATGTCCAGTTGCAGATTGTAATAACACATCCAGGTGGAGTTATCCAAATAGACAATTAATACTCTGTGGGTCTGGAGTTCAGGGGAAAGAGTTGGCCTAAATATATAGATTTAGGAGTTATCTGCAAAGAGATGATAATTAAACCCAAGAGAGCTGATGTAAATCAGGAAAGCATCAGTATGGGAGAGAGAGTGAAGGAGGGAGGGAGGTTGAGAGAGAGAGGGAAAGAGGGAAGGAGGGAGAGAGAGAGAGAGAGAGAGAGAGAGAGAGAGAGAGAGAGAGAGAGAGAGAGAGAGAGAGAGAGAATGAGAATGTTGGGGGGAGGACTTGGGGAAAACCTACATTAAATTGATATGAAATGGATGATTATTCAGTAAAAAGAAACTAAGAAATAATTAGGTGGGGGTAAGAACAAAAATAGAGCAGTGTCAAGGATATTTGAGGAGATGATTTTTTAAGAAGGGGATCATCCAGAATGTCAAAGGAGATTAAGTGGAATGAGGAGAAAAGATCATTTAATTTAGGAGTTGTTTTCCTTGGTATTCTTGACAAGAAAATTTTTAATATGGTGGTGGGAACAGAAACCAAATATAAAGAGATGTATTGGGATTGGGATATATTGGGATGTGAGGTAGTGAGTGGAGCATTAGGAATGCAGTCAACCCTTTCTAATAGTTTGCCTGATAAAATGGAGAAGAGATAGTATGATATCTTGAACTGATGGCAGGGAGAAATGAATTTTATCAAAAAAGTTTCAAAGAATTTCAAGAATTCAGGTTGGACTTCTTTACATAGGCAGCAGGTAAGGAGAAAATGAAAAAGGAGTCAGTGAAGGGTAAAACTCCAGAGCAGATTACAGGAGATGGAATCAAAAGCACAGGCAGAAGGGGGCAATGGTTTTTGGCAAGGACCACCTCTTCCAAAGAGACTGGAGTAAAGGACTCATTTAACTTGTTTCCTTTTGATAGAATTATTATGAGGAAAATTATTTGTAAATCATGAAATGCAACATAAATTTTGAATTATTATTATTCCTACATTAGTTCTCAATAACTAATGAAAATTTTGGTAGGTTTGTAATATAGAATGAAAAGATTCTAGATTTGTTCAAAAAACCTCTCATTTACTAACTCAATTTACTATCAAATGCACCAATCCCCTCTGTAATATCTTTGACATCATTCAGGCTTTGCTTAAATACAGTCAGTGAAACTTAACTATCCCATGGGGCAGCCATTAAGCAGTCAACTTTAATTATTAGTAAATCCTTGCTTATAATGAGCTGAAATCTGCCTCCCATTTTTTCAAAGGCTATTTTTTAATTCTTGTCACTCAACTTTAAAAATATGAAGGCTATTGAAAATATATCAGATAAATTGCCATCATTCTGAAATGTGGCATTACACTTAAAATATTAGTGAAAAAAATACTTTGCTAACCTTAAACATTTATCAGCTTTAGCTTTAAAACAATAAGGAAAAATGTGCTTGTTTTAAACTTCGTACATTGCTCTAAATATCTGTTCCATTTTAAGTGTTTCAATTTTACTTACATTAATTATAATCAGAAAGGTCATTCATCCCAAATGCTATAGGAAAGCTCCTTTAGTTTCACATCTTAGACATTGTGATTTAATACTTCAAAATATATTATGCCCCAAAGAACATGTGATATGGTGCCAGTACTATACTTGAATTTTCAAGCATCAGGACCAAGCAGAAACCTGCCAGATTTGCTGGATGCCTTCCAATGCCATCTGAAATATAGGGAATAGGAAGGTTAAGCTAACCTTTCATTTGGCATAAGAAGGGGGGTCCAGAAGATCTGGCTTTTCTCCACAGTTTTCGAAATCTGCATGTTTAACAGTAGGTCGTACTGATGCTGCGAGCATAAATTGAGACGTTAACATTTGGTACCTTATGTCTTCATACATCACTTAATAATGGAACTTATTTCCAGTTGGTTCATCATTCTTTTTTTGAAGAGGTGAGGTGGGTGAAGGGATGGAAAGAAGAGTTGATGTAGATTTTTACCTTGGTAAAATATGGATAATATACATAGAGAGTATGGAGGATGAAAGTAGTAGTTTTGAGTGTTAAAATACCAGATCAAAGACATTTTGTTTCTCTTTTAAGATATCATAAAAAATCTTGCAACTTTAAGACTGATAATAAGGATACATTGAAATAAACACCTTAATCACATAAAATTTCCTCTATATTAAGATAAATCTAATCTCAAAAGTTCTAATAAAATTCATGATTTCAAAATATATTCAAGTATTAACTGGTAGAATGTGCATTTTAAATTGCTAGTCTGTGTTGGCAAAAAATTTCATTTTGATCTTTTTTTTCCAGAGAAAGATATCACCTCAGTATTGGATCAGAATTTATAGCAATTGTAATACTTTGTATCAATAACTCTAATTTCATTTTCAATACTGATTCATTAAACATCTAAATAAACAAAAGTAAACTAAACACTCTAAACTCATAAACATTTAACCATCTTTTTTTAGTCACAAACTGAAACTGGTCCCTAAAAAATTAATCATCTTTTCCATAAGTATGAGGAGGCCCACTGTTGGGAGCTCATATATAAATTTATGATTAGCTAGTGGTCTATGTCTTGTTATTTGTCAAAAATAAACAAAAGAGTTTGCATTGGTCAAAAGTCTCCAGAATGTCTCAAAACAGGGTGGGAACTAGCCTGTGATGTTTGTCCTTCCTTCCTGAAGAAGGCCATGATATCAGGGAGATGATGCCAGGGCGAGGAAGGGGAATTCTATTTGAGTGAGGGTGGCTGTGCTAAGTCAGCAGCTTCACTTTCTCCTCCAGAGCCATCTGGGTCCAATGGCCAAGAGGAGATGGCTCCGAATGCCTGGCAATCAGGATTAAGTGACTTGCCCGGGCTCACCTAGCAACTGGGTGGCAAGTATGTGAGGCTGGATTCGAACTCCCCTCCTCCTGCCTCCCAGACCAGTGCACTATCCGCCGCACCACCCAACAAGGCTGCCTTTGGCACCTGCGTTGGCAGGTTCTGAGTCGCCCTCAGAGTCCTTCTGACTGTCAAAGTGAACAAACCTAAGCACGCTGTGGGAGACCCCCAGAGGAGGGGGGTCGGTGGCGCACTGCCTTGCCATCCAGACCCTTCTCGTCCCCCACACCCCCACCCCATCACCCGGGCTGTGGCTTGCCAGGCTGCTGCCCGAGAGCCACGTGGCCCGGTGCCCACGCAGGACCGGCTGTGCGGCTCGTGGCCAGGGCCCTGCGCACAGGGGCAGCTCCGGGGTCGGGATGAGGTTCAAGTGCAAGCACAGGGCGGGGCCCACGCGGCTCTCCCTTCCCCCCATCATCCCGGCGAGGCTGGGGTGCGCGGGGGGCAGCTGCCCCCCACCCGCAGGGGAGGCGCCTGCTCGGCTCAGCCTCCCGGGAACGCGCCTCCATCTGGGCCCCGGGGCTGCCCAGGCTCCCCGACCCCTCCCCCAGCGCGGGGGCCCGGGGCGCGCGGCTGCACCCGCGGGGGAGTCCGGAGGAGCTGGGGGGGGGGGAGACGCCGGCTCTCCGCCTCCTCCCCCGTTGCCCTGGTAACAGCGCTACAGCTCCGGGCCCCGCAGCCGCGAAGGCCGGACTCCGCGGCTCCCCGAGCGCGGCCGCAGCCGCCGGGCCTGCTCCTGATTGGTGGAGGGCGGAGCCAGAGGGAGGTGGGGGAGAAGGAGGGCTGCAGGCCCCCAGCCGCAGGAGCGCGTCCGCCCCGCCCCGCCCCTCCCCCCCCGGAGCGCGGGCCGGGGCGTTCCCATGGAGACAGCCCGGGCTGCACCTGTACGGCCGCAGCCGCCGGAGCAACCTGAGCCCTGGCCAGCAGCTGCCCCCTCCCCCCCGCCACCTCCGGGGAAGGGGGCGGGGCAGAGGAGGGGAGCGGAGCGGGCGGAGGCTGGGAAAGAACAAAAGGCCAAAGCCCGCCCCGCAGTCCTCCTTCCACCTCTCCTAAGGAAAGCTATTTGACTAGAATGCAATATTGTATTTGCCACAGTAAACAGTTTCAAGGATACAAAAGATCATCTTGTCACAGAAGCATGCCGGCCTTGGCCCAGCCCTAGTGTAGTTTCCCAGGCTCGGCGGGGAGTTTCAAATGCCTGTGTCCCTGGGGTGTAAAGTCCACCCAGCTCACCCACAAGATGTCTAAGACCACGGCTGTTCATTATATTTGAATATCACCGAGCCTGTTGTTTAGATCTTATGTGTTTAGGAAAATCTTGCTTCCCCAATCCAGAGCTAAAACAACAGAGGCTCTTTATATTCTAAAACCCATTTTCCAGGCCTCCACCCTACCGTGTTTAAAAGTAGGATTTTGACTTTGTAAAGGATCAGGCATTGTCTTTTTTTAATCTTTTTATTTCGGGGGAAGTAAGCTGACTATAGGATATGATTAGAGCATTAAACTTGTTTATTAAGCACCTACTATATGTAAAGCACAATAGGTGAGACTAGAGGAGAGAGAGAAAAAAAGATTCCCCTTTCTCCCGAGTTGCAGTTGTCAGTTCCAACTTCTGACTGCCTTGGATGCCCTACCATAGCCACCTGACACGATGTTTTCCCAAGTTTGCATGAATCATTCATCATCATTTTCATTTGTTTGCCTTTTTCTCTACTTTTTTCTTATTTTGACCACACCACCTCTGTAATGATTCCTTTTTCACTTAAATGAAAAGTCATTAAGTGTTCTAGACATGCCTATGGATGGTCTTGACAGGGCTCTTGAAATTACTCAGAGCTTGAAGCTGCATTTGATATGACATATAAAGATTTTGATGCCTGTGGCAGTCTGGACACAGGCCTCTTCAGTGTCATGAAGAGCAGTGTCTTAAGTAGGCCATCTGTGTAGTGATGGATAGAGTACTTGGGACAATACAGCTTCACATGAATGTCTCCTGGTATAACTGATAATTCAATGACCCAAAATGGGATGATTTTCACAACATAATGAGGGAACAATAGCCAAAGTCAACATAAAGTATTTTTTCAACATTTGGGCAATGCCAGAGTTAGCAAAGATGTCATGGGCATAAATTAGTCCACACAACATCTTGGCTGTATGCTTGGTCAGATTACTCTGGTTGGGATTGTCATTCTACTCCTCATCAGGTTCTAAGTGGAATAGCTTTTCCAAGTCCTGCTTACAGTGGAATAGCTGTGAGATTTAACTTGTCCTGAATATTATCATTATCTACCACAGTTTAACTCAAAAAAAATTAATTGCCACAAAACCCAAAGAATTCTGTCAGCCAAGACATTTCCTCTGAGCTACTCATCTTCATATCTGGATGTAGAGACTGGGAGGGAGAAGGGGAAATTGCTAATTCAGACTTTGAAATCAAGGGTCAATTTTCCTGGTTTGTGTTGAAAGTACCATCCAGACTCATAATCTCTACATCATCTCTAATTCTGATATGCCCCACAGCTGCTCAGTTGCACAGTGGTTAGAGTGCTCAGCCTAGAGTCAGGAAGCTCAGAGTTTAGGTTTGGTCTCAGATATTTATAGCTGAGTGACCCTGGGCAAGTCATTTAAGTCTGTTTCCTCAGCTTCCCCATATGTAAAATGAACTGGAGAAGGAAATGATAAAGCACTTTGGTATCTTTTCCAGGAAAACTTCAAATGGGTTCATGAAGAATCAGTCATGACTGAAAATGATCGAACAAAAATTATGGCCCATATGTCCTCTTGACATTACTTCATGATGTCCCTGGCATAAATTACCTCCTTACCATCACTGGTACCACCATGAAACCCTTATTCTTTTTAAGTTTTTTTTTGCAAGGAAATGGGGTTAAGTGACTTGCCCTTACACCAGGACTGATGCTCTATTTGTACCACCTAGTTACCCCAACCCTCATTAATTCTTGCCTAGATCAGTAGTCTCCAAACTTTTTTGATTAAGCAAATTTGTCAGAAAAAAATTTGAGCTCTCACTTCCAAAATATGTGTATATAATATATATATGTATATATATATATATATATAGTTGTATATGTCTTTAAAGTTTAGTTTGCTAAGTTTTTAATGACTATCATAGTCATTAAAAAGATACTCTCACAAAAATACATGAATTCTAATGGAAAGATAATACATCATTATCTATGGTTACAAAATCATGAAAATTCATTTTTTCAATCCAATGTACCAATTATGGAGAGGTTCCCTGATGTCAGTCAATTTTCTTAGAACCTAGTTTGGAAGTATTGAATTTTTATATTTTTAACAAGTGGGCTCAAAATCCATGAAACTCATTTGGAAGTTTTTAAATAGACTAGAAAATTGTTTCCAAGTTTTTACAGTGTGTAGTTATGGGAGTTTTTATAAGTGATGTTCATAATTTTTGGCAACAAAATAAATGGAAATGTTTCCAACATCCTTTTTCAAAATGTTCTCAAAATTTCTTTTGAGCAGTTTCTTTTTCATTCACTGTTAAAACCACCTCTATCTCAAAGAGACAAAACAAAGTGGGGTTTTGGGGAAGATGTCTGCTACGTAGCTTCCTGCTGATAGCTACCTGTCATCACAGAAAAGGTCAGGAAATTTGGTACACTTGTCTTTTTGTGAAAGAAAAATTCATAACTCTTTTTAAGCTCAATAACTCTTTAAAGTACTTTGTATGTGATAGCCATTTATTCTCTTTGAGGTACAAAAGATTTTCATGGTCACTCCCATCTCATTATATTGAAAAACTGCTCCTTGCACTGTTCATATTACTAAAAACAAGATTCCTATTTATGTACTGGAGAATAAATAATAATATTTTGCTAATTATTAATTATTCAGTTAACTTGATTTATGTAGCTAGCTAGCTAAGCAGGTGAATTTCAATACTAAAAAATCATGCATACTAAAAATTGGACCAGATATTCAGTTATTCAGTAGTTGGTAACCCAGACCATAGTCAAGAGGTGACAGCAGTTACATGGTGATCTAAGGAGAAAAGTGTTTATATTATCTAGGGTTGAGGTTTGTAGCTCAGAGGAAATGTCTTGGATGAAGAATTCTTTTGGTTTTGTGGCAATGAATTTTTTTGAGTTAAACTGTGGTAGATAATGATAATATTCAGAACAAGTTAAATCTCACCCCTATTCCACTATAAGCAGGACTTAGAAAAGCTATTCTACTTAGAACCTGATGAGGAGTGGAATGACCATCCCAACCAGAGTAATCTGACCAAGCATACAGCCAAGATGTTGTATGGACTAATTTATGCCCAGGACATCTTCACTAACTCTGGCATAGCCCAAAGTAGCTGTGCTGATGATAGAATTTGGATCTGTTCTCATTGCCCTTAGAGAAAAATTCATGGTTTAGAAAGGAAGAAGTGAGAGTTTGGGCAGGGAGATTATAGAGTGAGCAACTATTAGGTAGTGATGTGTGAAGGTAGTTATGGCATTGTATTTGAGATACATGGTTGAGATATCATGGCAAAGGCCAATTTTCTGACTGGATGGGCCTGCACACTTATGGATCCTATGTACTTTCTGGGACATGTTTTTCTCACTTTAGAAAACATTGACCTGAACTATTATAGTAGCCTCCTAGTACTATTTTGTAAAATCTCTTTTCTGGATTCCATTCATTAGTTGAACAAATCCTTGCATAGAATAGGCACTATGCTAAAAACTGGAGATACAAAAACAAGAATGGAAAAGAAAAAAAAAAAAATCAAAACATTCCCTGCCCACAAGGAGATAACATCCAATTACTGGGAGAATACATCAAGTAAATAGTTCTAGCAACTAAAGAAACCTTTCAATAGCAATTTCTGAATTGAACTTAATCTTGAAGGGAGCTTAAGAGCACTAAAACTGAAAAGAGAGGGTTGACTAGGTGGCGCAGTGTATAACACACCAGCCCTGGAGTCAGGAGTACCTGGGTTCAAATCCGGTCTCAGACACTTAATAATTACCTAGCTGTGTGGCCTTGGGCAAGCCACTTAACCCCATTTGCCTTGCAAAAAAAAAAAACCCTAAAAAAAAGTGAAAAGAGAAAGCCTTTGAAGCATTGGGCAACCTATGCAAAGACAGCAGGTGGAAGTTGCATTTCTGATTTTGGATACCTTGAGGTAGGCCAGTTTTGTGGAAAGAAAGAGTTTATGAAGAGGAAAAGGGTGGAATAAAGTCTAAAAGGGTATGCCAGAGTCAGATTTATGAAAGGGTATAACTGCCAAGCTGAAAAAATTTGTGTTGAATTCTTTTTTTTTTCCTTTTTAACTTAATATTTATTCTCATTTTGTACAAATAATGTTTTTTTACATTAATAAAATATTCTTGTTTAAGAGTAAACAAAATACCCCCCCATAAATATAGACTTGCTTGAGCAATAAAGTAAAGGTCCAATTCTAAAGTTGTTAAATATTCTTGAAGAGAGGAGTGATGAGAATACCTAGACTTTAGGATAATTAGTTTGGCAACATTGGGAAGGACTAATTAAAAGTTGGAGAAAATGGACTAAGAGAGATCAATCAGGGGGCTATTACAGAGGTAATGAAAGTCTGAACTACAATAGTGGGCATTTGTATGGAGAAAAAGCTGTGGATTTGGTGTATGTGAAAGCTGTCACTGAGGTAGAATAAACAATATTATCCTTCATACCTCTGTCAAAGTATTCAGTCTAGTTCCGAATTCATAAGTCCAATTAAGTCTATCTAAAAAGGTGCAGTTACCCTATATTATATATGTTAAAATAAAAACTAGCATTCATTCAAGACCCTGTCTGGGTTCAACCTATGCAATGGCAGTGAAATATGGCCACTTGTTCAGGAGTTGAGGAATCAGAGAGAATGAAGCCACTATCATTGTTTTTTGTCCTTCATTCTGGAAGGACATTGATGATATGACTTGCAAGTGAATTGGATTTAAGTGAGGGAGAACTGTGAAAAGTCACCAACCTAACTTTCTCCTCCAGAGCTATCTAAGTTAAGTGGCAACATAAAAATCAAGACATCTGAAATGGTCCCAGATGCAGTGGGAGACCTTGCCCTTTTTAGGCTAAGGCTTTCCCAGGTCTCAGTTTGACTGTCACAACACCCATTCAATGATTAGGCTAGGCAAGAAATAAGACAATCTTTTCCTTTTATTAACACAATTAAAAAAGCATTCTGGAAGAGGAAGACCCTTGAGATTTTGGGGAGAATTAGAAACAATTGCCATGTATACTCATTCTGAGCCATTAGAGTCCATACAATGATCAAGTGGGCTTGTTGTTCGCCAGTCAAAGAAAGTCAGATTGAATTGGAATGAAGACATGGTCCTTAGGAAAGAAATCTAGCTGATAAACCCTAAGATATCTTTGGAAGTTTCAGTGAGTAAAATTTACATTCCTTTGGGCAGAGCACCACAAGTAGGGGGATGTTACCGTATGGAAGCCTTCAACACTTAGTGAAAAGTGTGTTCCAGTGAGTTTGGAACCCCTTAGTCTTGTAATCTATTGCTTCAGATCTCATTAATATTATTAGAGGAATTCTGCCTGATGTCACTGAACCATCTGAGAATACCACAAAGCTTCAGTTTTTTACAGCCCATTGAATATTCATCATCTACTCTTTCATTCATTAGTCTTGGGAAGGTAGGGGAAGGTAGCATTCCAGCCCTCTCAGAACCACTGGCATGAATAATTATTGTATACATGTACTACCCAATTTCCTTGTGAACATCTTAAACTGAAGAATTCAAGCATCTAGACAACCAAGCCTCTCCCTTTTATGATCTGTCATAACAGATCTGACTAGAATCCTAGCACACTCTCCATAAGCAAGTACATAGGTGTATGTAATTTTCCTCTCTTTTCCCTCTTCTTACTCCCAAACTTGGGTTAAGCCAAAGAAATTAATGTTACTTGTGAATTTAGCTTGACCTCTAAGGACATAAACATTAGATTTTTTTGACCCAAACGTCCAACTTTTCTTCTTGTCTCCACCTTTTTTCCAACTTCCCTCTAGTTACCTGGCATTTGGAATGATCATAGACTGAGCTGAATCAAGCCATCACAGGACACAGAAGGGTAGGGTCCCTGTTCAAATGGCACTACTGTCTGTCACCTATGGGTAGTAAATTCCCTCTTTCCTTTCCTTTATCTCTGCATTTCAGAGTTATACAACAAAACCATCTATGATAACCACTTTTCTGTATCTCAAAGAAATCCATTTCAGCTTCCATCCACCCTACTATTTATTCTGCTCTGGCCTCCTTTTTTTCATTGTACTCTGTGGATCCCTGTTATTTCATTAATAAACTACTTTTCACCCTTTATTTTGTCTCCTACTTTTTTCTCTTTTCTTTCTTGTTTCTCTTTTATTTTGAACATACAGAAACTTATTTCCCTGTAGAAGAGATGTGGCTTCTATCTTCAGTGCGCCCTCTTTAACATCCCTGCCATATTGGGCTAGGAGAAAAAACAGACACACTCCTTGCTCCTCTTGGTTCTCTGTCAGCTAACAACCTCTCCTCCTTTAAGATATATTCCTTCTATCAATAATCTCCAGTTTAGGCCCTCGATTTGCTAGCCTTTATATTATTCTCTCTTCTTCTCTCTTCTTATAATCTTCCTCTCCACCTTGAATCTGCCCTGATAATCTGATTCATTTCAGCAAACATCTATTAAACATCTGCTATATGCAAGGTTCCAAGGTGGGTATTATAGTGGAGGGCTTCATTGTTTCAGTATTGATGACTCCTGGAACATCCTGGCCTACTAGTTCATTAATATGAGGTCCTGAAACCTATCCCTTTACTCCTGTCATCTACAAGGATAATTATACTGAAGAATTCATCATCTCCTGTGACACTTCATTGATACCAAGTTTTAAAATTCACCTTTGTGTTGATAATCCATTGTTCTTTTATTTTTCCTTCTGCCTCCTTCCTAAACTTGTCTTCCACACCATCACCTAAGCCTCCAGACATCATGGTTACCCAATTTATCACCCCTATTCTGACCTTGATTTTCTCCCATCACAGTCTTTACTTCACAGTAAATTATTTGATTTTTCTATGTTGATTACCAGCCAAATCACAGTTCAACTTTTGTCAGACCCCCAGCCCTGGTCTACCTTCAACATCCACCATATTTTCCCATGTAAAAGATATACCTTCATTTTGAGACCCAAAATTTGAAAATAAATTTATATAAAGTTATTGAATTCAAGTTTTATTTAATCACAAAACTCATACAACTCTGCATCACTGTTAAAACTCCCATTAACTTGTCCTTATCTGTGTTTAATGATGAATCACTGTCTTAGGAGAGACTGACTGCTATTCTACCTGAGATCTGGTCTAGGGTTGACCACAAGCACTTCCTGGCAAGTCTGGTACATGTACACATGCTTAGTCCATTCTTTTTCATGAACCTAAAGCACCAATTGTCCTCCTTTGAAATCAGTCACTTCTTTGTCATCAGCAATTCTTCTTGACTCCTACTGAACCATCTTTGTGGACATGGGAATTTCAATGGCCCTTTGCTCTTCAATCCATGTCTTCAATTCCCTCTCTGA